>NC_141135.1:94899106-95201798 GCF_053477565.2 Lygodium microphyllum
AGTGAGAGAGAGGGGAGGGGGTTTTAATTTTAAAAAGGGAGGTGAGGGGAGGAGGCTTTAATGAAAAAAGGGAAGGGGAAGAGAAACTGAGATATTACACGTGAGAAAGAGAGGAGGGGAGGGGGTTTTGATTAAAGAAAAGAGGTTTGGAAAAGGGGGTAGGTTCAGGAAGCCCTCTGGAAGTTTGGGGCTTTCTGAACCTATAGCTAAAATAATATAGTAGTAAGATGGATAAAGGATTCAGAGGATCTTATGATCTTCCCACTCTCTTCCCATGTGAGAAATATTCAATTTACACTAGATTATTTCAAACTATATCTCAGTGAAAGGTTGATTTCATAATAGGATACATAACAATATTTATATGTTAAGGCCCTTATATTAGAATAGAAAATTATATCCTTGATATTGGAATCTATCATCATTTTATACCAAGACACTTATGGATGGCCATGGCACTATACCACTTGATAGAACAAATGAAATAGTCTCCTAGATTATTTAGATAATTTTCTATATCTCAGTAACCTCCATCTACAAATACACATGGACAATCATATATCAATCATTCCCCCTCTTTTTTTAACACTTGTTAAAAGAAATAAGGGATATACTAATGATATAAAGAAACACACAAAGATACAAACAAATGAGGAAGACACAATGTGAGGGGGGCCTTGGACTAGCATAATGTAAGAAGGGGCCCTCAAAGACTATCTTGTTATGTGAGTGGTGATCGCCTCGAGAGCAAGCCTCACTCACAACCCGATAACGAGACGTTAAGGAGTGCTGGTTGGGGAAATTTGACTTTGTTGGATACACAACACAACACAAAAATTTGAATGTTCTGACAAACACCTCATGAACCACACACAGAAAACAAAACAATAAACAATGCCTCTTGTAGCCCAAACAACTAAAACCCAAAATTCGGCAAGAGCATCACACAACCACAACACAACGAAAATACCAACAATTCGAAAACAAACCAAGCAAAATATATTCTCGTACCTTAACAACCTTGAGTTGACGCTTTCGGTGCTTCAACATCCAAAAGCTCCAACTTTCAAATTGGCATGATAAGAGCTTACTCTAGCATGCAACCCTCCACTCTCCTCTCTCACAAAATACAATTGCAATCAAGGGGGAAGGCCCCTAACTCTTCACTCTTACCTCCTTATATAGTTTCCTATCCACACTCACATTCACATTGTGTTTTGCTTTCCCAAAAAGACTAAGGCTTTTATGACTTTAGCTTTTTATTCTTTAAGCTTTCCAATAGCTTTAAGCTTAAACATTCATTTCCTTTAAAAAATCAAAGCTTAAAATCTTGTATGACATTTTATAAGCTTTTATCATTTTTTGTATGCCGCCATATGAGGCTGTCATCTCTGCCTCGGTAGCTTTAATGTCCTTCGACGAGTCATCTCATCCATTTGAAATCGTCTCTGCCGCGTTCATCTGAGCCTAAGGTACTTGTGTTTCATCAATGTCCTCTATTCAATCAAGCCATTGTAATTTCAAATGTCTCCATCTGCTCTGCGGAACATGCCGATCATTGCCCATATTAATGCCTTTTTTGTGGATCTTCAACCGCTGCTAAATCTTTCGTAATTCTATACATTTCCAAATTGCCCGCAATTCAGTCACTCGTCTTCATCAAGCCGCCATCCTCTTGTCATTTTGACGATCAAACGTCTTCTTTCTTCATGTTGCTAGCTACACAATATGCCAATCATTGTTCATTGTCATCCTCGCTATGATCATGTTGTCTTTTTGACTACGTAGCTATCGAGTCTTTTGGCCATCTTCATTTGTACTAAAAGTCATTGAATTGCCTACATCTTCACAATCTTCCACTAGACCAAAACTGTGCAAGTAAGCCCCATTACTACATCTCCATTAACTGAGAATGTAGCTTCAATCCTCAGTATTGCATATTTCTTCCTTATCAAGTTTATCTTCTTCATCACAGCTTGAGACATCAATTATGGAACCCAATTCTGAAAAGTTAGTGTCTTGCTTGAAGCTATTTTTAAACTTTTCATCATTAGAAACTCTTCTCTTGTGCATGAAGATCACAAAATCCTTAATAAATAGTAATCAATGTAACCATCTCCAATCTTGAATTGAAGAAGTCTTCTCTCTTCAGTCTTCAAAGACTGACATTTCCCATATGTACATGGTTTTTTATGCAATGTGCCCTCCCGCCCATAATCTCACCAACACTCTAGAAAAGATGGCCCTCAAGATGTTGACTAGATAAGAATAGCCCATCTCCTAGTTGGTGGCATCCTTCACGACCTCTAGCTCTCCCAACCACCTTACCCACTAAACCATAGGTTCCTAAATTTGTGAGGAATATCCCAAACATTGTGCATGCTCAATGACAGGTACTCTCTCAAGTGCGCATGCAACTAAGATTTACTGCATATAGCTGCAGCAGGCCTCATGCCATGCAAGAACTCAATGATGTGCAAAAAGTGCTTCATCCCAACCCATGACATGGAAGTATTTGAATAATTTAGGAGACAACCCCCCAGTGCAATGCATCAAACAAGTGCTTCATGAAGTGCTCGTGAACCCATAATCCATGTGATGTGCAAGAGTCTTGGCAAGAAAACATACCATGTTCCACAAAGTTCGATAGCTACTAACAAACTCCACCTTCAACCTGTCCAAAAAAATTCCAAGCTCGACCAAGGCTATCAAGTTTCACACTCAACAAATTAAAAAAAATGGTAGAAACAAATCCTAAACTAAACAAACACAAGAAATCCAATTACAAAATGATAAAGTAAACTATCACGCAAACATCTAAGCTAGCAAAAATCAAATCTAACTACAATTTGACTAGGGGTTTTTAGTTTTTTAAAAAATGCTTGGCATATTTAGCCTTCCCCCTAGTCTTGCAAACATTCATGTGTAGTAGTTTCTCTCATAAAACAATGCAACATTTATGAGCCAAACAAAAATTGAATCCAACTCTCCATCTCTGAGTTCTTCAAACTCATAAATTAAAAAAATCCATCACACACCATTCTCAAACAATTTCTCGATTAACACACAAAAGTATTTCATAAATCTCTCTTTAAAATCCTCAAACTTTTCAAATCCAAAGTTCTCAAAACAACTCACATTGTCAAAGCAAAACATATCATCACCCACAATGACAATCCACATACCCTTCCCATCCTCCCATAAGAAAAACATGATAAAGCTCGAGTTTTGAAACAAGGTTTGAACTCTTTCTATGTTTCCAAAATCATACTCATCCACAAAGATTGCAAACATCTCAAAAAAAACTAGAAAATCATCTCCCATCATCACAAAATATCCAAAAACACCATGATCCACATCAGACAAAACCTCCTCAAGACATTCATCCAAACAATGAGACTTCATCTCTTCAAAAAAACAAACACAACAAACAATCTTTCCCACATCATTCTCACAAACAATGTGATAAGACTTTCCACAAAAATCACATACATACACCTTAGGCAACATATGAATATCATTATCCTCATTCAAAAACCTAATTGTCAAATTTTCTTCAACTGCAACCTCACAATTTTCTTCACACTCTTTACCCTTAGTGTTAGATCTGTCTTCTCTCAAATTTTTTATCCTTTCCAAAGCCTTATTCAAATTTTATCTCACATCCTCATCAGTGTCACACTAAGGGTCATCAAAACCCCATTTAGAATCTTCACAAATGTCATCACAAACTTTAGGAGAACTCAAGGAAACCACAAGACTATCAAATGAAGTTTTCTCTTCGACGTTGTTGCCTAAACCTACCATACAATTATCCACGCAACTATCAAGAACCAAGAAGTTAGGTCTACTCAAAGCAACATCATCACAAACAAAAGCCTCTCCAATGCTACTTAAATCATCAACAGACAACTCACAAGACTCATCAAAGTCAACAATGCTAACACCAAAATCACAACAAGAGCCAAAACCTAAAATCTCAATACTTTCTTGATCAACAAAATCACAATCAAACTCACAATAATTCTCAACAGACTCATCCCTGACAACAAATTCAAACCCTCAACTTCATCTTGAAATCTAGCAGTTTCTAAGCCCTCCCCTTCATAGTCTTCTAACAAACTCAAAAATCCATCCTCAATTCTCTCTTCCCCTCTCTCAAAACTCACTAACTCAACTCCAATAGATGACCTCCCTATTAGAATAACTCTCTGAACTCTCATCCTCACTATCTTCATCCTCAGAAGAGCTATCATTCTCTTCCTCATTTTCTTCTTCAGAATCTTTTTCATTCACAAGTTCCTTTCTCGAAGACATGTCAAACTTCTTTGGTAGTCCCCTTCGATCATAAATTGTTATTATCCCTTGCCCCCAATCTTGAATTGCTCTTGCTTTCATACGTAAGCCAAGGTCTACCCAATATGAGCGAAAAAGCTCCCAACTCTGCTGGCATAACTTGCCAATCAATTTTCATAGACTCCATAAACCTTCACTTTCAAATTCTAAATCATACCTAAGCATCTCACTTTAGCATGATTAGCAAGCCTGATTCAAAATTTAGATCCTTTGATTATTCAAAGTCCAAACTGCTCAATACAAGCTTGATTAATCACACTAATTTGTGCTCCTCCATCAGTATATGATTCTCCTATGTTCTGATTCTTATGCCAAGCATCAACAATAGGACAAATATCGGGCAATTCTTCAACATTCAAAACTCTCATTGTTCCTTTCTTTTTTTCCTTATACTTTGGATTCACTAATTTATTCCACTATCCTCTCATCTAAGGGCACAACTCCATCAACTAGGCAAAAGATATATCAACTTTCTTACCCATCATATCCTTTTTTAGGTCATAATCGCTCTCTCCTTCCCCCAAAGGAATGTCAGTAGCATGATAATGTTTCCTAGGCACTCTTGATTTATTTTCCTCTCTCTTCTCTTTCTTCTCTCCTCTCTTTGTTTTTCTTCCTCTTTCCTCACCAACCTTACTAGTTTCAAGTTCATCTCTCTCAACATCTCTTCTTCTTTTAATTGCAGGCATTACATCGACAATTTTATTTTCCACATTTTGATTTTCTAAAAGAACACAATTTGTGGAAAATTTTCCTTTCTCCTCTTCAGTCAACCTAGGTTCTTACAAGGTAGAATCATTTTTAATTTCTATCCCAAAGTCATTCTGTCTGTTAGGCAAATTTTGAGGTAAAGGATACATATCCCCTCCTGCTCTAGGCGGATAAGGACAATTTGTACTCACATGACCTAACTCTCCACATGAAAAACAAGTCACCATCGGTCTACGAAAATATCCTCTACCATTTTCTCCTCTCCCAATTCCTAAATTTTCCTATTGGTCTATCCTACAGGTCCTCCACTTCCTCTTCCCCAAGGTCTTCCTCTCATGGCTCCGAGACTATACTATTTCTCAAAAGACCTTCAAAACCTTGCAAAGTATGTTGAGTACCTCAACATATCTTGCAAAACCCCAAGTAGACACCAGCTACAAATCTAAAAGCTATTAACTAAGTAAACTAAAAAGGAAGTGGACCTAGTAAAGCTAGAGAGACCCTAAGACTTACTTTGATATAATTGAAAGATGAGTTGTGTCATAGAAACCCATCCAAACTTCATCAAATATGTACTTAGAGTGTGAAAGACCAATCCAAAGTACAAATCTTGTAGTGTGACCTAAGAGAGTAGATACTAACCCGCAAAGTGTGAAAGACCGATCCAAAGTACAAATCTTGTAGTGTGACCTAAGAGAGCAGATACTAACCCGCAAGGACAAAAACCTTAAGGAGTAGTGTGACCTAAGAGAGTATATACCAATCCCTAAGGACAAAGAGTAAAACCTTAAGAGATTGGAGCTTGTGGCATAAGAATCAAAAAGGCCTATAAAGCCATTAAGGGTTGAGAGGCATTTTGCATAACTTGGAGAAACATCTAATCGAGATCTATTGAGGACTAAATCTTCAAGGTACCTTCACCAAGGGACCACTTCTTTGACAAAACACTCATATCTCAATCATTTGATATTTTAGAATAGCTAGTAAAACATAATCTTACTAGGATGGTTAAAGAATATAGTATCAACTAGCTACCTCATGCTCTTTAGAAAGATCTTAAGGATCATGTAGAATAAGAACTAAATGAAAATGTTGCTCTCTGCAAGACTACAACCTCAAAAATGAGACCATTAGTTACATCCTTATAATTTCAAGGGGCTTGATGCATAAATCCTATGACTATTTCTCGTCAAGTCTACTTATACCTATAAGCACAATGAACTAAACTACCAAATGATAGAGCTTGAGAAGATGAAGAGAAGGAGAGAACTTCACATAGCCACGTCCCTCACTCCCTCACACCCCCAACTTCACACACTCTCACTCACACACTCAACTCACCAAGAAGATGAGATGGACAAGAAGAGGAAAGGATACAAAGATCTTCACAATACCATGTCCCTCACTCCACACACTCTCTTACATGTCATCTCCTTCACTCTCACACTTGGACAGTAGAGTAATAAGGAGATAGGGAGAAAAGTTTGCACACACATGAATAGCTTGTTTCATTCTTTTTATCCTATATATACAAGCTTTCTAGAGTTAGCATGTTGAGATATTGAGCTTCATGTGAGCTATCATGTAGTACACATTGTGGTGATGTGACGTGACTTTACTTGCTAACATGTTAGGTGACCAAAATGGATGATATACAAGTGACTCTACAATTGGACTACACCCATGTAGTCCACTCTTGGTTATATTGGGACTTCATTGTACCACCCCATCTATCCCTACAAAGTCCATGCTTAGTAACCACATGTATATATATTTTAATACCTTCATATTAGTATTTTATTATGTTGTAGAGTAAGTCCTTTTGTATAGTAGAAGAAGAAGATTTCAATCCTATCACTCTGTGTATCCAAGTCTCCATTGTGCATGCATGCTATTGGCTGCTTTATCTCTCTCACCTCTTGTCTACTTTCATGGTATTAGAGCCATCCAATGATTGTGTGAAGCTCAATCAAAGGCTAAGATGAAGGTGACATCGGACAAAAGCAATCAAGTAACATGTAAGAATCTCTTCCATCTTGTTTGATTTGCCATGGAATATAGCGGTATGAGTTTCTTTAGGTTGGTATTATCTCTCTCACCTCTTGTCTACTTTCATGGTATTAGACCCATCCAATGATTGTGTGAAGCTCAATCAAAGGCTAAGATGAAGGTGACATCGGACAAAAGCAAGCAAGTAACATGTAAGAATCTCTTCCATCTTGTTTGATTTGCCATGGAATATAGCGGTAGGAGTTCTTTAGGTTGGTATTATTGCAAAATTCAATTATAGTGAGACTTGTGAGCATGAAGAGTAGTATATATATTATAGATAAGTCCTTTGAGGCTTTCCTATAATGATTTTTTCAATTTGAGGTCTTTTTGGCCTTCATTCTAGCACTACAAGTTTATTGAAAGTAGTTTTTGAATATACTACAAATTATGTTGTGTTTGTTGTTTACAAGTATAGAGGTTGCAAATTTTGAATATGTAAGGTTTCAGGTGTTTGCTAGGTTGTAGACATAGAGGCTTTGTGTGAATAGATTGTAGATTGATGTTATTGTTATGCAATCAATAAAAAGTATTGTGTATTTTGGTTGTACTGCACCTAGTATTGGGTTCATTGCAAATGGTAGGTTTTGCAAGGTTGCTTCTCTTATCCAAATGTTTGAAATTTTTGACTAGATTATCAATAAGAAGCTTGATAAGAATAATTATCCTACATGGAAATTTAGGATGAAAATTGTCTTGAAAGGCAAAGGCGTTTGCACTTATATTGAAGGAGATATGGTAGTGGCACCCAAAGTCCCTCAATGAAATGCTACTGCTAATGTGTTCTCAACTTTGATATGAAGTCAATGTTGGAAGCACAACTAGTCTCTTTATTATGACTCATTTGAGTTCAAGATCTTATGTCATTAACATAAGCATTGGAGTTTTGGTAGCATAGGCAAACTAGATAGCTGTAGATGTAAAACAAAGAAAGGTCAATAAGAATTGGAATCAAACACAAAGTAATGTAATACGTTAGCTATCTATGAGTATCATAGCTAATATAATGGGATGTTTGTAGAAATCTGAAACCCCTACTATTTCTTGGAATATTTTGGTAAGGTTGTTTGAAGTAAACACAAAGGCAAAAATGATATAGTGCAAGTTAGAGCTAAATCAAGTTGAAAGAGGGAATCTGCCCTTCAATGACTATGCATTAAAGATCAAGAGTATTGTGAAAGCTCTTGGATCCATCATTGTATCAATTGTAATAATGATAATGATATTGTACAAACATGTTTAGATGGACTAGGAGATGAGTACAAGAGCTTTTTGTCATTTATGACTACCATGGATGTATCCATGACTTTGCAAATCTGATTTCTATATTGATACTTGAGGAGAAGAACCTTAGCTTGGATCCCTCTTCTTTTGACTTGCAGTACTACAATAAAGTATATGTGGCCTATGCATTATACAGATGATGAGGCTTCATGTAAGATACCTTGAAGTCACTATTCTCGTAGTCATTAGGCATGCACTACTATAGAGACAGTAATGAACATTGGAGAGCTTGAGACTCCATTTGTTGCTCTCATAGACCATGGATAAGATATTAATTTCATGGTCCAATATTTGTATGAAAATGGGAAGTGGCTAGCATATGTTGACCATTGTTGGAGAATGCAAGCAACCAATACTTCTGTAGGATAGCTATACATAGCATGTCCAAATGTGAAGCTTTATATGTGTGATATCTAGGATGGGCATCATGTGAAGCTTTATATGTGTGATATCTAGGATGAGCATCATTTCTTTATGTGGAAATCTTCTTCTAATCTTATAATTCTTGGGGACAGTCTTATATTACTTTTGCATGTATAAAGACAAAGGTTTTGAATTATGGTTCAAGTTATGTGCAGATTAGGAGCAAAGATAGAAAAAGAGGTATGCAATTTCTGACTATCTATGTAAAACATGTTAGAAATAGAGATACTTTGAGAGATTATCCAATGCTACTCAATATAAATTAGTTCAAAGAGCTAGGTTTTTAAGGAGTACCATAGGACTATGAGGGTGCTAAGAGGGAAAAGCTATCATCTATCACCACAAGCACAAGTGCTTTTTCTTCACGGTTTTTAAGATTTTTAGCAAAAGGTTTCGTGTGTTAGTAGAAAGTTGCAAACATGAATTAGGTAGCAAGACAACATATATGCAATATTGAGAAAAACATGAGAGAAAATAGATTTTTTGTAGGATGGTGAATGTATTTTTGATTTATATGATGGAGTTTCTTATACAAATATAGTATTAAAAATTGTAGCCATATTGGGATCCAAGTAGAGTTTTGAGTTTAGCATTAAACAAGTGAATCCTTTGGATATTTTTCAAATTACTACTGATTTTGTGATATAAGAAGAGATATATTTGAAAGACAAGGCTAAAATTAGAGTGGATACAAAGTATAAGATAGTGGACAAGAAGATGAAATCACTTGTAGTGCCATTTCCTCTTGATATTGAGAAATTGATTAATTTTTCCTTCTTGATAGCAAAACTTGAGGAATCTTGAAAATATCAGCCAAATCGATTTACTATGGATTCTCTCAAAGATTTGAAGACTAGAAGTGAAGATTTTCTATACAACAGAAAGATAGTGTTTTGAGGATATGATGTCTCATAGCATTTTGAGAATATGGTGTCTCATATTTACCTTTATGATTCCATGTATACCCTAGCCCTTACAGCCTATTCTAGTTCCAAGGGTACACTTGCCTAAACTAATAAATTTTTTGAATGAGAAGATAATGATATGAATTCTAGAGCCATCTTCAGCTCCATTTTCCAATAGGTGGTTCATAGTTGTGAAGAAGAATGGGACATTGAGATTTATATAGGATATAAAACCAATGAACAAGGTAACCATTAGGAGTGTGGAGCCATGACCTGTTGTAGATGAGTTTGCTAGAACTTTTGTAGGGAGAGCCATATATTCATTGGGTGATTTGTAGGCATGCTATGACTATTTCAATTGTGGCACTTAAGGGTAGCGATCTTACCACAATTAAAGACTCCATTAGGTTTAGTTCATATGTGTACCTTGCCAAAAGGGGCTACAAATTCTATGGCCCACATGATGAATGCCATGAATAAAGTGTTTAGAGATTATATTCCACATCGAACTATGCATTTCTTGGATGATGTACCCATAAAGAGATGTGCAAAAGAAGAGAAGGGTGAGGATGTAGATGACTACGAATGTAGGAAGCTTGTGGTAGCTCACATTGCCAATTGTGAAAATATATTGACTGGGCTTGAAGAAGTGAGTCAAACACTTTTGAGTCAGAAATTAATTTTTGGAGTGAATAAAGTATTGATATTTGGTCATATATGTGTGCCTTATGGAAGAAGGCCATCCTTAGCAAAAGTGAATTCCATAGAGAAGATCAAGGAGACTTGTTCTTTTATGTCTAAAGTAAGAAAGTTTTTAGGTGCTTATGTGTTTTACTTAATATGGATACCCCATTTTTCTCATATTGTAGATTATATATACTAGTTTTGCAAAGAAAGGGACAAAATTTCTATTGGGACAAAAACATAGAATGCCAAGAGAGCTATTTAGGATTGTGCCTACTCTAAGGAAAGCATATTACACAAGTGAAAGACCTATATAGAATGACAATAAGGGTAATAGGTATGCAGCCAGGTTTGAGCAAAGGTATTGAGTAGAGATAAAGAAGATACCCACAGATAAAGAGAGAATTGTGGGAAATTGTGACAGATCTAAAGTCTGACAAAAAATTATTTCATTGGGGAACCAATGATAGTGGAGACATATTGCTTGCCTCTACTGGGGATGATTACCAATTGATTGACTCCAAACACTCCAGACATAGCTATGTTGAGATGGATTTCATACATCAAATGAATGAATCCAAAGTTTTGACACATTGCAAGAAGAGAGAACCTAGTGTCAAAAATGTTATCCAGAGCCATCTATGAGGATAAAGAATGTCTTTAGCAAATGATTACCAATTGTTTGACTCCAGACAATGGATTTCATACATCAAATCAATGAATCCAAAGTTTCGATACATTGCAGGAAAAGATAACCTAGTGTCAAATATGTTATTCAAAGCCATCTATGAGGATAAAGAAGGCCTTTAGCAAATGATGATGAGTTTGAAATTTCCACCACTTCAGTTGATCATGAGTATCATGTATCTTCAGTGGAGACCTTTACAAAAAAACTATATGAAGGAGAATGGTTATAAATTAGTCAATATCTGAAACTTTTGGCTAAAGAGCTTTTTGCAAAATGTAAACAAATCACAAGGAAAGTGTATGGTTACTTTTTAAAGAATGGTTTTCTATGGAAGCATCTAAAGAAGAAGAGAGGTTCCCATTGTTGGTAGTTTGTGAACATAGCTACACAATTACAAGTTATGAAGGACTTCCATGAAAGCTTATGGGCTAGTCACATGGGTGTAAGCAAAACTTTTGAGAAGATCAAGGAGCATTATTGGTTGAAGGCTACTCTCAGTTTGTGGAGTCTTGCAAGGCATGCCAAATGTACTCTTGAGTGAGGCAGAGAGACGCTTTTCATCCTACGTATCCCCTTTCTATGCTTGTGGTAGATGAGATGCATAGTGCTTGTAGAAGAGGACCTAATTAACCAAGTTGAAGATCAATCATTGAGAACAAAAACCACTAGTGCAGTTTGCACGTTTCTTCTAGCGGATGTATTTTGCATGGATGCATTGGGAAAGTCATTGTAGATAGAGGAGATCTTAATGTTAATGAAGGTAGAGATTTTTTCTCTAGATTGATGATTAAATTGGCATTCACATTAGCATATAATCTAGAAGGAAATAGTAAAAGTGAAATGGGGCATCCTTCTATTGCCAAAGCTTTGGCAAAGGCATGCAAAGGTAGAATACGAGAATGGCTACATTTATTGCTTTATGGACTGATTGGATTACATATAGTGCTATGACATGATACATGCCAATAGAGCTTATGTATGAATAAAATACGATTATGCCAACAAAGATAGTGGCTACTACATGAAGTGTTTTGCCATGGGAGGAAGGAATGAACAAGGAAGAGCTCTTCGCTCTTAGAATCCATTGGTGGGCTAGCAAGAACATTTGAAGATATAGAGATTGCACTGCAAAGATTGAAAGAGGCTAGACTTTACAAAAAAGAGAAGTTTTACAAAAGACAAGGGCTGAGATTGAGAGCCATTGAGAAAGGTGATTGGGTACTAGTGTATGATGGCTGGAGCCTTGATAATTAGCATGGTACCTTAAAGATATCGATTGCAAGGAAGAGGGTCAAGTTTTTAAAGAGAAGATAGGCTAACACCTATGAGGAGGAGGAGCTGAAAGGGGAGTCTACATAGGAAAGTGTTGAAGAAGATGAGGATGATGATTTTGTGGAAGGTGAGGAAGACCTTGAGTCTGCAAAAGAGTAAGACAAGGTGGCAGATATCAGAGGATGTGCATGTTTAGAAAGGTTGGATGTCATGACACTCCATGTCTCTGGATTGAAACCTTACAAGATCTCTATTCCCACTGGAATTTCATGAGATGTATTTGTTAGTTCCATATGAGTCCTACTTGATCTTCCATTGTATGCTAGGATTTGTAAAGTCAATTTACAAGTCAAATGGAACCAAATATGTCATGTACCCCTTATTGTACATATGAATGGCCATTTTAATAACCCTGACCAAAGTTTAAGTGATGCATGAGGTGTCTATTGAGCCCCCACTTTTTGTGTCACAATTTATGAGGAGGTGATCCTAGAACCTTTAGCCTAGGGCAAAATATATACTAGATCTCCAACTTTTATCATTCTTTTTGTGGGAATATGAACTCAAGAGAGGCAATAGAAAGCAAGGCCAAGCATAGGGAAGAACTTCGAAAATAAACCCAAAACTCAAGTGCCATGTAAGCAACATTGCTACGCAACATTGAAAGGGTCCTTAAATGCAAAGGGTATAGCCGAAGCATGCTAAAGACATTTAATAATGTCAAGATGCTGTGAAGAGATAACCATAGGGCATTCAAGGTTGAATGACTAGAGGATGTAAATCTGATCAAATTTACAAGAATCAAGACGTTTCAAGCTTCCCACTACTGATTGATGGTTTTGGGTGATGCTTATATGTGGTAGAACCCATAAAGATTGCAAGAGCTTGAATGAAACTGGAAAGAATGGTTAAAATTGATTGGAAACATACCAAAGAATGATCAAAAGTGACTAGAAACATACCAACGTCCATCCAAGGGTAGCACATATGAAGGGATAAATCTTATGCAATGCAATACATATAAGTCCCAACAAGCCAACTGAATAGAAAGAAGTGCAAAACTAAGCACCAACAATGTTCTTCAAGCAATGTAGATGCACCTTCACATACCAATGCTCAATAACCATGAAACAAAATAAATTAATGATCTTCCATGAGATAGATAGCATGTACACAATAATGATATTTAAGAAAATAAACTATCAATCTCTTGCAATCTATGTAAAGCAATCAAATGAATGGAATGTATGCCATTACTCCATATTACATTGCGGTTATTTTGTTATGTTTATAAATAATTTTTCTTAGGCAAATGCAACTCCAAATGAATCTAATCTAAGTTAAACCTTCCTCTGATTTCTACTCTTATCCTCTAGTCTTTCTATTTCATAAATTAAACTCCCTTCCAATTTGGCCTTCCTAACTAAGTAGTATGTGTAGCTTAGATTGGCTATGTCTTCTTTAAGGGAGACTAATGGATCACTCCATCTATTTCAAGCTATCACAACCTCCTATTCTAACAAATGGTAAGAATTCAAGCTTTGAGAGATTGAAGTCCTAACAAGGGAAAATGTTTGGCTCTATGAGGGCTCAAGCTCTAATATGGATGCTTATTATTTCAACTTCCACTCTCTATAGTTCAAGTTACCTCTCATAAAGCTCACTCAAGAGTGGTTCCTAATGACTTTGGTAACTACCATTAGTTGTACGAGTTTAGCTTATTACCTTTTGCAAGAAGTTATCTTTACTTTAGGAATCTAAAAAAATCTTTAATTCCAAATATTTTCAAACAATCTCCTATCCTATTCATTAAGGTGCATGTCTTATGTGTAGATCGCTTGCCTTTTTAATATGAGAGATTCATATGTAGTAAAAGGAACCTAGAAGTCTTGAAACATGGATGGAATAGTTGGCACAGTTGTATATATGTACTCCCAGTCCAAGTTTCTCTTCTCATGTGCTAACTATACATTGAGTCTTTGTGGAAATAGAATGGATTGCTTTGGCGAGTCTATCCATAAACACATAAATGTTGTTCCACCCCTTCCCGATTGTAGGTAAGCTAATAATAAAATCCATGGATATATGCATCCATTTGCCTTCAAGGATAGGTAATAAACCTCCTAGCCTAGGAGTGTTGTACTCATTTTATTGACATGGCACACATCTAGAAATAAAGTCCTTGTTGATATCTTTCCATAGGAGAAATCTAAAAGACAAGTTGAAGAACTATTAAATAGAAAATTAATTCGGCCTAGTAGTTCACCTCGTAAAGCTTACATTTTTTTAGTAAAGAAAAAGAATCAAACCCATTGCATGTGCATAGACTACAGAGCTCTAAATAAAATTACTATTAAAAATTGATAGCCAAGTCCTTGTGTGGATGACCTGTTAGACAAATTGCAAGGTGCTATTGTGTTTAGCAAGATTGACTTTAAGTCTGCCCCATCAAGTCTACATGGCTATACCTGACATTTATAAAACTCCCTCTAGGATCCAATTTGGCCACTACAAAATTTTAGTACTTGGTGAATCGAATATTTCTAAATTTTCAACATTGTATTATTGTCTTTTTTATGATATCCTTGTTTTTAGTAAAACTAAAAGAGAACATGAACATCATTTATCTTTAGTCTTTAGTTTACTAAAACAATATCATCTCTTTGTTAACCCAAAAAAGAGCACTTTTTTAAAAAATAGAAATTGAATATTTAGGTTATATTGTGTCTATTAAAGGAATACAAGTTGATCCACACAAAATTAAGGCTATTAATACATGGCCTAAACCCAAACGTTTGCATGAAGTCCACTCATTTTTAGGACTAGCCAGCTTTATCGTAAATTTGTTAGAAACTTTTCTCATTACTTGCTTTGCCATTAACTTTGTTATTAAAGAAAGATTTTGTATGTCATTGGGGCGACAATCAATAACAATCCTTTGATTTACTAAAGCATGCATTAACTCATGCACCTATTTTACAACTCTTTTTAGTAGACTATTCTTTCTACTGATGCTAGTGGTTCTGGCATTGGTGCCGCATTGATGTAAGGTGCACATCCAATTGAGTACTTTAGCTGTAAATTGAGATCCTCTAAACTTAAGTGTAATACATATGATAAGGAGATTTTAGCTAATATCATATTAAAGAATTTGGGAATCTCCCAAGTTTCACTTTCAAATAAGGAGTAAAGATTTGATCAAGTGGCTAAATCTTAACCCCATATCTGAGAGTTGGGCTCGGGGGGAATGCTTATATAGTATCTAGGAAAAAATTTCCCTTCAAATAAGGGGATAAGATTTGACCATTTGTCCAAATATTAATCACATTAGGGATTTCCAAAGTTTACTAAAATTTCCAGATTTTTGAATAGGTGGTTAGCTGTAGTACACGCATTACGAATATGGAAACATTATTTAATGGGCTCAGAGTTTATGATTAAGATAGATCAACAAAGTATCAAACATCTTCTTTCTCAACCATAAATTTTTTATAGGCATATTCGATGGGCATCTTTAATTCAGTCTTTCCATCCTTTAATTGAGTATCAGCCTAGTAAAGAAAATGTTGTAGTTGATGTATTAACTCATTGACCGTTTGTAAATAATATTTATGTGCTTTCTACATCTTCATTAGATGCTATGAAAAATACTTATTTATATCACTCTGATATTTTCATGATGCTTGGTTAAATTTGTCTCAAAATCAATGGATTCCTATTAATAAATTTTCTATCTTTGATGGATTCCTCTTTTATGAGAAACATTTGTATGTTACTCACCCTTTTCATCATTTTGTTCTCCAAGTAGTTCACGGTCCACCTTATACGGGTCATCATAGAATCATTTCTACTCTTTGTATTGCAAGAAGATTTCTATTGGCCTCACATGAGTCAAGATGCCTTTGTTTCTAAGTGTCTTGTTTGCTAAAGAATTAAAAGACATCACGGTAAGCATTATGGTTTGTTAATGACTTTACCTATTCCTAGCTCACCTTGGGAACAAATCCCAATGGATTTTATTACTGCTTTACCAATGACTCCTTTGCAAAATAATATGCTTTGGACTATTCTAGATCGATTTAGTAAGTAAGTATACTTTATTGCATACAAGAAAACTCTAACAGCTTCACAAGCTGCTAATCTTTTTATTAAGCATATCTCTATACATCATGGTCTGCCGAACATTATTGTATTTGATCGTGATCCCCATTTTTGCAATAAAATCTGGGTAACTCTATTCTCTAACCTTGGTACTAAAATTGATTTCAGTTCAGCCTTTCATTGTGAATCTAATGGAGAAACTAAAGCTACTAATAGCACCATTGTTGACTTAATTCATGCCTATACTATCTCTTCACTCAACACATGGGATCAACATTTACGTCTTTTACAATTTGCCTACAACAATACACCTCACTCTACTACACACAAAACCTCTTTTGAAATTATCTATGGTCACAAAATGCCAACGCCAATCTTTCATTTAAGTCAAAAAGTGCCTTTTGTTGATAATTGGGCACATACTCATTCCACTATTTTTGAACAAGTTTAGCAATTGATTGCTCACACGTAGCAATCCTATGTTAAGCAAGCTAATAAGAAATGCCAAGCTATGCTTTTTAAAGAAGGTGATTATGTTTGGTTGTGAATTGAGAAACGTAGATTGCCTAGTGTTGAGAAGAATCCTAATGTTAAACTTACACTTAGATTTTATGGATTCTTTAAAATTCCTCATTGTATCAATGCTAATGCTATGTTATTAGAATTGCCTACACATTGAAAAATTCATAATACATTTCATATTAGTTTCCTTCATCCGTTTAAAGGATCATTACATGCCCATCTCGTGTATCATTCTCCACCTTTGCTTGAAGATGATCATGAGCTTTTAATTCCTGAATATATTATTGATATTGGTTATATGACCACCCAAACTAGCAATACTTATCCTCGTTAAGTTATCAAATTTCAAAACCATCATGTTGAGGAATCTCAATGGATGGCCACACATGCTTTGCGGCGTGGCTCTTCTCCACATCCAACCAATAGCAATTGATGACAATTGCTATCTCACCCTGAGGGTATGTTGCGAGGTGGCACCTACATGAGGGGATGAGCACCTTCAATGGCACTACCTTGTGTGCACATTAACAGGCTAAGTGCCTTGAATGGTTCTCCATTAGCATAGGTCATGTTCCTAAGAGCGAATTACTTTTCGTCTTGGGTGGAAGGTCGATGGGGATGTTTATCCTTTCTAAGAGTGAGACTTAGGGTGATACCACAATATTCATATCTCAAGTGCTAAGGTCTATGTGATTTGATTATTTAATAAAATTTCAATGATTATTTGATTTATCATGGCTAGGTATGTTTATTTAGTTAATTGTTTTTCTAACATGATTTTTTGAATTTTTGGCATCTGATGTATAGAGAAAGATGAATTGAATACACGCAGTAAGTGCAATTTATTCCATAGATTTCTTCATTGAATTATTTAAATAGTTGCACCATCGTTTACTCTAACGTATGTGCACACCCTCTTTGTGAATATTTATTAATACTTAAGATTTTAGGAGATATATTGAAGATATTCTAGAAATATTTTATGGCTCTTAGCAATTGTGAGTTGTGCAACCGATTACAACCATTGATTCAGTGAACTCAAGCTCCTTTATAAAAAGAGTGATTATAAAGGGCCTATCTTTGGGCAAAGCAAGATTCATTTTAATATTATAAAGATAGCATGGAGGAGTTTCCTACTCCATGTATGGGGGGAGATTGCTCTCAATAGTATATCGCTCAATTTTGCTTTACTCTTCTTTAAGTCTATTTTGAGTTTTATGGGTCGTGCTTTCATTTTTATGAGTACAAGAGAGTAAGGAAGAGCTTCTTTTGCAAGCCTCACATTCAATCTATGCAACAATGATATCAAAGCCCATCCTACATCTGGGGCTTCCAATCACCTACCCTCTTGCGTAAAGGTGAGCTCTCTAGAGCAAATAGGTTCTACAGTGTGCCGTCTCAGTCCAAACCGACTTCACGATTAGATTCCTAGGGCTTCGAAATCCCAAACCCCCCCAATCTCTACCCAAAAATTTCTCAGCTTAGTTCAATATTGAAAAATCACATCCTCTTACCATGGCACCATCATTTTGGAGCTTTTATGGCCAAAGAATGTGAAGAAGAGGTTAATTAAGCTTTATGTTTAAGCTTAGTTTAAGCTAGTTTTTTTATCAATTTCATGGGGAGGGGGGTGGGGGCGTTTTTGGCCACCATGGAGCATGTCGATGGCATTCTCTTGTCCCATAAGGTTTTTAAAAAAATTAATACTAAGGCATAAAGCCTTAGTTAGTTATCTTCTACTTCATTAACTGCATCCTCTCCTACACCAAGTCACCTACTACTGCAGACTTCATTAATCTGCCCAAATCATAGTTGACTTATAGTCCTGATGTGGGATTTTTGCGGACTGCGAAACTTCATCAAAATACCATAAAATTTTCGAGTCTTTCTTGCCTATTTTGTCTCCTAATTTTGTTAAGAAGTCGCTCTTTATTTTGATGCCTACACACTATCGCATGGGATATGCGCGAGAGTTTGTGGAGTCGCTCACCCTGCAGGGACGCTTAGCAAGATGGGAGGAAAGGATAATGAAGAATACTCAATTTAAGGCAAATACGTGGAGTAGAAGAATCATATGCATTAGTGATCAAGGTAATGGGAGAAGCCATGTAATCATTCAAACTTGCTTTGTATTTGGGAACAAGATACAATCTTCCAAAGTAAGAGAACCACTCCAAGGTATAAGCACAAAAATGTAGAAGTAAAGTGGTATTATAGAGAAGGTGTGGATAAAGGATAACACAATTGTAAGATGACTTGTGATGAGTATGCGGGAGCAATTTGAAATGTGTCGATTGGACAATTAGTACAATGATGAAGCATCCTTGTTTTAATGCTTTGGTGGAAGTGATGAGCTTGCTGAAGCTTTGGACTTGTTGGCCTTATGTCGTCTTAGGGTCCTTTTAAAATTTTAGTCACCAAGTAAAGATCCTTAGAAGCCGTATCAGAATTTTGACAATCAAGCGGAGAAGCTTAATAAGGAAGGTGCCATTCTAAAGCGACAAACACTTGGAATTGTTATTCGATCATGTGGGGAGCTTGAAGAAAAGGGAAAAGGGCAAAAAAGCAACATGCGTTCAGATGTTTAGAGATGTGGTTCAGCTGCAGACAACGATGCTGGCAGTCTCCTGGATGGCATACACTGCATGCAGGATTGGAAGGTCAACCATCTCTGTCACATCAGTCCTCAGCGCTCTCTATTGCAGCAACGTCGCCAATGCTTCAATGCAGACTTTCTCTCATCCCCCGTCCTCACATTGACACCTAAGTTCAAAACTTGCCGAATGGTCTCAATACTATCATCATCATGGAGGATTTAAAAGGAACTTCAAACCACCACGGCCATCGAACTTCTATTCCTTTCTTTCAAGCACTTCATGTAAGACAATGGCAAGTAGTTGTAAGCCTTGCTTGGCAAACCAAAATATAGCTCAACTAGCCTATGTTCAAAGGCAACTCCCTAGTAAGGATAGCGAAGCTTTGATATTACAAGCTTTTATACTTTCAAAGTTTTGCCTTTGTTCACAACATAAGCAAATTTAAGGTGAATCTTTTCTAATGACACCAATAGATAAGCTTAACAGTAGCTCCATTATCAAGCTCTTCGGATGGATCTTACCTCCCTTCCAGGCCTTCAATAAATCTTTTGTGGGTTCAATCAAACTGAAATTTCCTTCATGTTTCTTCCATGCAATGTATCCTATCAGAGATCATGCTTTGGAAAAGAACTTCGTGCCCGATCACTCGTGCAGTTTGCTAATTAGAATCCATGCTATGCAATCAATCGAGCGATGTTTCACACAAAAAATTATGAATGCATTGAAGAATTTGTACCTAGCCTAACTACACGTGCTCATGCATCATGCAAATGCAAACACAAAAGAAACACACAACAGAAAATAAACTCATAATGACGTTGACTAAAGAGTCCAAAATCTTGGCAGAAAACTCCGCCCTCAGGTTTGTAGTGGTAGACGTGCAGCATCAGACAATGCCAAAATGTTATTGCCACGAGTGAAGCATCTCTTTAACTACAAGGCATCCTTATTATTTGGATCTTTTCACCAAGCAGTAAGCAATCACCATGTCTCATGAAGGACCATCCAACACTGCAATTTTTTATTCCACATCGCCGCTTCCTAAACCAACCATGGAGCAATGCATGGATTTACTGGCCATGCAACTAGAAGAAGAGTGCCAACATTAAGCCCCAACTGGAGTAAGAGTTGCAATCTCTTAAGTGTCTTGCATTCCAAAATTCCTCTATCAACAATGCTATGGTTTGCACTATCAATGCCACCCTTGAAGCGCAATCCATCCGCAAAGAGGCAAAGATAAGAAAATGCACCTTTAAATTTCAATACTTATGATGGTATTAAAGATGCTCATAAGATTCTCTCCTAGCTAAGCCAATTCGACCCATATTTTGATAATTAAAGTTATGCTGAAAATGATAAAATCAAGTGTACTTTATATTATTTTATGGAAAAAGTTTCTTTATGGTGGGATATCACACACAAGAGCATTGATCGTCCACTTAAGTGGGAGGCATTCCGCAAAGAAGGTTCTCACTAATTTTCCTCCTTCCCAATTCCAGCTTCGCATGCAACAACAATGGAGTGAGAAACCATTCCTCAGTACACTGAAAGATTCCACAATACTTTGCTGCAAGTTCAAACGGTTGAGCCTATAGCGGAATCTACTTTTAAAAGGAAGTATATGTCCGACATTCTTTCATTTTCCCAAGCCAAAGTCAACATATTTAAACCCAATACATTGGATGCGGCTATCTCTTTGGCGCATGATGCCAAAAAGAAACAAACTAAAGATCAGTGACAACTTTCAGCTTCCACATGAAATAATATAGGTAACAACAAGTCTTGTTTCAATTCTTTTCGTGCCTCCAACTTTCAATTTGGAAAGAATCATCTCAAATACAAATTCCAAGAATGTAATTTCTTTTAAATGCAATTCCAAGAATGTAATTCTAACCACGTTAAACGAACTCACTAGTAAAATTTCTATCCACGCTTTATAGAAAATGAGATGTAAAATCCATAATCATGAGATGATTGTCTTGCATGATGACAACAGCATGCATGACTTTGTTTTGGAAAAGGTAGTACATACTCAATAAAGGCTTTATTGATTATGACACACATTAATGCATATTCAATATGAAGGTAAAATTATTTTTCTTGAAGGACTAACATACATTGAGCTATACCCATTAATTAGTCACACTCAGGAAAAACGTGCCATTTCAAAAATAATCTAAAGCTTTTCTCGTATTAATTAATAAATTTGAAGTTGCCAAATCTTAAGATAGCAACATTTTATTAATAAATTTGTTTATTCTTTTTCTTTTGAATTGCCTCTTTAGCTTCCCTCATCACGACCTGAGGATCATCAAATTGACCTTCTCTCTAAAATCCAACCTCCTTAAGTAAAGCTCCCTATCACCAGAATCAAATAGAACAAAAAGAAATCCAAAAATAAGTTGAAAAACTATTAAATATAAAATTAATTTGACCTAGCAGCTCACTTTTTGGAGCTCCCATTCTTTTAGTAAATAAAAAGAATCAAGCATATCGTATGTACATGGACTACAGAGCTCTAAATAAAATTATTGTTAAAATCCAATATCCGATTCCTTGTGTGAATGACCTGTTGGACAAATTGCAAGGTGCTACTCTGTTTAGCAAGATTGATAGATATCATCAAGTCCACATAGCTACACCTGTCATTAACACCCAATTTAGCCACTACGAATTTTTAGTAATACCCTTTGATCTTTATAAAATTGCCTTTAGGACCCAATTTGGCCACTACAAATTTTTAGTAATACCCTTTAGTCTTTATGAAACCACCTTTAGGACCCAATTTGGCCACTATGAATTTTTAGTAATACCCTTCAGTCTTATTAATGCACCTACCACTTTTAGTAGGATGATGAATTGAATATTTCTAAATTTTTAGCATTGTGTTATTGTCTTTTTCGATGATATCCTTGTTTTTAATAAAACTAAAAGAGAACATGAATATAATGTATCTCTAGTCTTTAGTTTACTAAAATAAAATCATCTCTTTGCCAATCCAAAAAAGAGTACTTTCTTTCAAACAGAAATTGAATATTTTGGTTATGTTATGTCTGCTCAAGGAATACAAGTTGATCCATACAAAATTGAGGCTATAAATACATAGCCTACACCCAAATATGTGCATGAACTCCGCTCATTTAGGACTGGCCAATTTTTATCGTAAATTTGTTAGAAACTTTTTATTACTTGCTTTGTCATTAACTTTGTTATTAAAGAAAGGTTTTGTGTTTCATTGGGGCAACAACCAACAGTGATCCTTTGATTTTCTAAAGCATGCATTAACTCACACACCTAATTTACAACTTGATGATTTGGACCATTCTCTCTAGTCGTTGTGATGCTAGTGGTTCTGGTATTGGTGTCGTATTGATGTAAGATGACCATCTAATTGCGTACTTTAGTTGTCAATTGAGACCCTCTAAACTTAAGTATAGTACATATAACAATGAACTTTTAGCTATAGTATATGTATTATGAATATGGAAACATTATTTACTGGGCTCAAAATTTATGATTAAGACAGATCAACGGAGTATCAAACACCTTCTTTCTCAACTGCAAATTTCTAATAGGCATATTCAATGGGCATCTTTCATTCAGTCTTTCCATCCTTTAGTCCAATATCAGCCGCCTGGTAAAGAAAATTTTGTACATGATGCATTAACTTGCATACCATCTGTAAATGATATTTATGTGCTTTCTATATCTTCATTAGATGCTATGAAAAATACTTATTTCCATGACTCATTTTCATGATACTTGGTTAAATTTGTCTCAAAATCAATAGATTTATGTTAATAATTTTTCTATCTCTGATGGATTCCTCTTTTATGAGAAACATTTGTATGCTACTCACCCTTTTCCTCATTTTGTTCTCCAAGAAGTTCACAGTCCACCTTATATGGATCATCGTGGCATCATTTCTACTCTTCCTGTTGCAAGAAGATTTCTATTGGCCTCACATGAATCAAGATGCCTTTGTTTTGTAATGTCTTGTTTGCTAAAGAATTAAAAGATATCATGGTAAGCAGTATGGTTTGTTAATGCCTTTACCTATTCCTAACTCACCCTAGAAACAAATCTCAATGGATTTTATTACTAATTTGCCAATGACTTCTTCGTAAAATAATATGCTTCGGACTATTATACATCAATTTAGTAAGCAATCATATTTTATTGCATGCAAGAAAACTCTAACTACTTCACAAGCGGCTGTTAATATTTTTCGTAAGCATATCTTTGGACATCATGGTCTACTTAACATTGTTGTATTTGATCGTAATCCCCATTTTTGCAATAATTTTTGGATAATTCTATTCTCTAACCTTGGTACTAAAATTGATTATGAAGCCTCGCTTTCATTTTTATGAGTCATGCTTTGTCCACACTAAGAATGAATAATTTTTATGACTAAAATCCGATCTATGCAACAATTTTTGCATGAATAATTTTTGCATAGATCAGATAATCCCCATTTGTTACAAGCCTCGCATCCGATCTATGCCACAAATTACTTGCTAACACTAAGAAAAAACAATATCAAGCATTTGTTGTGTTGATTATGAAGCCTCTTATGTGTTTGGAAAAATGGTGCAAACTAACTTGGATGCCCTGTTGTCATGTGGATGAAAAGCTTACTCAAAGCTCATGTAAATGATTCTGATCTTGAAGCTTAGAAGAACATGAAGCTTCCTCTATAGTCCATTGTGCTTGAGAAGTGGAGATCAAGAAGGAAGATAAAGATATTTGGTTGTAGCTTTTTATGGAAGCTTGAGAAAGGGAATAAAAAGAAGTGTTTTTGAAAAAGTAATTGTAGTATAAACCTTCTCTAACTCTTGGAAGCCTCTTTTTGACAAAATACCTCTAAAAATTGCTTGAAAGTTGGTGACAACCTATCATTTTGGTCATTTTGCCTCCAAACTTGTCCATAGATCCTATGTAGACTCTCAATAATGCTAGTGTACTATCTTTGGAAATAACTAGTAAAATAACTTGTCTATAAGGAAATAAGTGATATAAAAATGATTGAAAAAGGGATCAAAGATTGAAGCTACTACAAGGGAATGGACAAATAGCGACGGCGCTTTGTGACAAAAAAAAGCAGCATTACTATTCGCATCACTATTTGTGTCACAAATAGTGTCACTGCCATTAATTTTGCGATGCTATTTGTGACACAAATAGCAACATTGCTCCGAGAAAAAAAAGGGCCGAAAACCCAAGCACGACATTTGCTGCAAACATTTTTGAGAGAGAGCAAAAGAGAAAGAGAGAGATATCGTTGCCTTGAGAGGGAGAGGGAGAGAAAGAGAGAGAACGAGAGCTTCTAACTACCGCCACCACCGTCACCACCATACGTGAATAAGAGGCAAAAGTGCACAAGGGAGAAAGAAGGGACATCACAAAGAGGAGAAAGAATCCATCATCGGGCCTTTGTGGTAGGTACATTGCCTCTGCTTGCTTGTTCTTGTATTTTCTTATTTTCTTATTTTTGTTTTTATTTGTAATGAGATGCATTGAAAGAGAGAGAGAGAAAGAGAGGAAAGGAGAGAGGGAGAAGAATGAAGGAAGAGGAAAAGAGAACAAGAGAGAGAAAAAGAGAAAATGTAACAAAGAAAGAGAGGAAGTGAGAAAGAGGGAGAGGAAGGGAGGAAGGGAGGGAGGGAGAGAGAGAGAAGAATGAGTAAGAGAAACAACAAGAGGGGAGAGAAACAAAGAGAGAGACAACAAAGAAAAAGAAAGAGAGAAAGAAAGAGAGGGGGAAGAAAAAAGAAATAGAGAGTGAAGAAAGAGGTGGATAAAAGGGTGAGATAAAGAGAGGAAGGAGTGTGAAAAAAAGAGAGAGAGCTAGAAAGAGAGGGGGAGAAAAAGGGACGAAAAGAGGGAGAAAAAGAGAGATAGAGAGAACAACAAATAGAGAGAAAGAGAGGAGAGAGAAAAATGCAAACAATGAGAGAATTAGAGAGAACGGAATGATAGAAAAATAAAGGAAGTGGGGGAAAAGAGACACAAAGAGGGGTAGGGAGAGACGGTCTTTCAATATCTTATTTTATGAGTTTTTTTATTTTCTATCTTTGATTTTGATTGTAACAAGATGTGTGGAGTGTGAATGGAGAGGAAAATAGAGAAAGACATAAAGAGAAGAAGGGAGGGAAAGTAAAAGAGAGAAGAAGTGAGAGTGGGGAGGGAAGATGGGGGAGAGAAAGAAACATTAAGAGAAAGAGGGGGGAGAGAGAAACAAAGAAGGATGAAGGGAGGCAAATAAAAAAAGGGAAAGAGAGAGAGAATTTGAAAGGTGGAAAGAGAAATAAAGAAGGATGAAGGAAGGCAAATAAAAAAAGGAGAAAGAGAGAGAGAAAGAGGAACGGGGAGAGAAAAAAATAGGGGGATAGATAAAGACAAAGAGAACATGGAGAGAAAAGGAATGGATAAAGAGAGATGGAGGGAGGCAAACAAATAAAGGAAAAAGGAGAGAAAGAGGAGTAGAGATTTAAATGAAGGAAGATCATCAATGAGTGGAAAAAAAACCTATTGTTTGCTATAACATAGACTAAATGGAGAATGATGATGGTCTTGATGTCCAAGATCATGAAGCATATATTAATCAACGTGTTCCTTATCCTTACACTCAATGCAAGCTAGCAATCAAAAGAAAGCATCACTTGTCCATAGTCCATAGAACATGTACAATGCTTCGGCAAGTTTCAATCAGAGATCATTGATCAAGCAATCTCAGACTTTGAGCGAATAATAAGAAAAGTATGTATCCATCCATCATGCTTTATATTCGCAAAGTAATTGAATATCATATAAAAAATATTAGACATGCTTGTAAAATTTGTACAAGGAGGTGATGCCTCATCCCAAGGAATGCACCTATTGCGGCCCGTTAGAAGAGTTCGTGGGTGTGCGATGGACGAAGTGCCTGAGAGCTGATACACCAATTGAAGGGCATGACTCAATCTATACCGTTGATACTAGAGGAGATAGTCAGTCTTTCGGACCTTCCTCCAAACTTGGAGCTTGAGATGGAGGCAATGATTGATGCATTAATGCCCATGGATGCTGAGTCTTTTGATCCACTGAGAGGAGAAGCATCCATACCATTATATGATGGGTGTCGAGTATCTCTCCTGAAGATGTTGCTTGTGCTCCTGAGCGTGCAGGCAAAGTACAGGTGGAACGATGCGAGTGTGATCGAGTTGTTCAAGTACATTCTATGCTCCATTGATTTTTTTGACTCTATTATAAAAAACACTTATTGTGTTTTTCAAGGCATCATCTGATTTTTTGTAATGTAGGAAAATTTTTCCATGTATCTAGGATACCATTATAGCCATAAAATGGATTGGCATATGTAAATATACCCTATAATTAGAGGATTAGGGTTAGCTAGGTTTGGCTAGGGTTAGCTATAAAAGGTGAGGCCATCCAAATGTAGCATTAACTTTTGATCATTTGGAGAATTCATGTTTTGGTAACTTTCTTGTACTTCTTTCCTAGATTTGTTCTTTACCTTTCAATTTGTCTTGTTGGTTTCTTGTTGATCTTCCATGGTTGGTCATGGATTTAGGCCAATTTAGGCTAAGGTAGGTTAGTTCATTACAATGGTATCAGAGCCTTGCTTTGATCCAAGGTAGGCTTTAATTCCATCATTTTCATGATCTGGTTGGGGAGATCATTTTCATGGAAGATCTGGTTACAGGCATCATTTCTATGTAATTGGAGTTGAAGACACAGTTACATGGTTTGGTTTCTTCTTGATAGTGACTAGTCAAGTTGTTGTACTACTTCAAACCATGTTAAAGATGGTGGATCTTGGCAATATCCAGTGGGCAATGGCGGGCTCCATCCAATTTTAACAGGTCATGGCTCAATTTTGGCCCAAAAATGAAGAGAGATGGACAAAATACATGTAACTTGGGTTGAGGATGAGTTTGGTGGGGGTTACTTTTGAGAGGGAAGGGTTTGCTTTTTAAACACAGTCTTTCTCTCTCCCGTTTCAAGCTCTCTTCATACTCCATAGCCAATATCTTGCTCAAATCTTCCAACTATGACTCTTCCAACCGCAATGGACTCCATAACTTGGTTCTTGACCTCATGAGCTTCAGGTAGAATAGTGATTTGGCTCTATTAGCCTTCCTATTACTCTATTCATCACATTTAGAACAGCAATGTGAACTGAGCCTGTTCTGAAACCTGCCATATCCTTGATCATAGATGAGCTCTATTGTTCAAATGCTCCATGTTTGAGGCTTCAAACTTCATTGGAAAAATTTCCTACATGAGGATGCTTTGAGATCAAATTTGGACTCGTGCTCTTGAGAGATAAACTTTTCAAGCTAGCTATGGTTTTGCAAAACAAGCGCTCGAAAATTTGTTGCGAGCCTTTCGAGCCATACAGCATCTCTAATGTGCAGAGAGGATACTGGATTTAGATGTTCATTTGGTAGTCTGCCCTATCTGCAACGAGGAATCATGTGAAGGATCGATGAAAGCGTTCGATGCTCTTCATTTGGTAGTCTGCCTTGTCTACAACGAGGAATCATGTGAAGTATTAATGAAAGCGTTCAATGCTTTTGCACGAACAGTACTTGAACGAAGAGTGGACATTGGAAGAAGCAGATAGCTATGTCGTGGATGAGGAATGTATATATGCAGCTATTGGCATCCTTGATCTAATGCAACTGAAAAGCAAACCTACTCAAGAACTGTTGAATATGAAATCATGGACGGCTCCCCTAACTATTGAGTCTACTCACCAACAAGATTGGGTCCTCCTTTAGACGAAATCAATGTCGTCTTCCTGTTTGCATTTTTACCTCTTCTGCAAGCTTCTCTTCTTTCCCTATTCGCAAAGGTCTTGTTGAGCTTTATGTGAATGAACAACAATGGTCAAAAACATCACAGATGCTGAGTGAAATCGATATGGAATCTGACATAAAGATGATGGATGATACATACAAGCTCTCTAAATGTGTGAAGATTGGCTTCATTCCTAGTACACAATAGCAAATATGAGGGCCTGATTCTTCATCTTCAGCACAGGCCTAATCCTCTCTCCTAGAGCTTGATGAAGAACAGTCTCAGTCTGAACACAAACACCTTCCACACAGTCTACCACCACTAAAGCTCCATTGGTGATACGCAGAGCAACTGTAACTTTAGATGAGAAGTCAACATGTCCAAGAGAGTCGATCAAATTGATAAGATAGTTATTGCCATCTTGTTCTCCCTTGAAGTCCTTCAAGGATGCATCTGACATTTCATAGTACAGAGAAATTCCTGTTGATTTAATGGTAATGCCACGTTTAGTTTCGTCCTAGCGTGTATCAGTCATACGTACATCACCAGCAACCTCCTGGGCAATAATGCCAACCATGATTAATGTAGATTAGTTCTTTCCCATTCAATTTGTCTTGTTGATCTTCCATGGTTGGTCATGGACTTAGGCCAGTTTAGGCTAAGCTAGGTTAGTTTCCTTACATTGGTATTAGAGCAACCTCCTGGGCAATAATGCCAGCAGACAGCAACCAGGGAATTTGTGAGAGTTGACTTGCCATGGTCAACACGGGCAATGACAGACATGTTCCTGATATTATGTTTTTTATCCATGATCATACGAAGCTCTTCTATAGTAAACTTTACCATTTTGACCAACTGATTGTATCAAACTCCTAAATCAGGAAATAAAAGAGATCTTCCACTCGAGAGCAGCCTTCCTGCACCGCAACACACACCGCCACTGAGTGCAAAAGAGATAGGAAAGAAGGCCTTGGCATGTGCAACATTGGTAGATTCATGCATAGAGAAGCTACTATGAACAACCAGACCATACTTCATCAAACTTCAATAATAAGCCAACTGTTAAGAGCTACAAGAATGACAATGTAGAGATGATTGGAGTTTCCAGCATGCTAGTTGGTGGCCTTCGTGCACCAGAGAAGAGTGTGTGCAATTTGCTTTAGTGATACGCATTTGGGAGAAGAAGACTTGCAAAGAAAAGGTTGATAAATTGAAAGATACAGAAAAATCTTGATATACTTCAGAGTGGTCTCTGTATCAACTTGTGGCAAGCTAATTGAAACTTGGAGCTATCAAAAGAATCAAAGAACACCATTCAAAACAAAGCATTCCAGCAGATTGGTCCTCGATATAGGGAGTGTTGATCAATAGGTAGATTGTCTTCATCAGTAAAATACTCTACGCACTCTTGATGACCTCTTTCATAAGTTAGACATCAAGGATTTGAATATCCTTAAGCATCTAAGAAGAAGCAAATATTCAATCCAATTTATAGCAACCATTTGGAGAAGTACTTGAGGCAACAGAAGTGTGGATTTATGCAGCAAATTTCATGGACAAATGTTTTTTGCTATAGGGTACTTCTGCTTGGGAATAGGACATGCAAGATAGCAGAAGATTGCAAGGCAAAATGTCATTATGCTACTGAAGATGGTATGAGTTGGTGACAGTGCTTCTATGAATACTTTTGGCTTCTTTACATTAAGGGGCTGTAGTAGAGAAAAAAAAAGTAGCAGCAAGAGAGTTGCAGAGTAGAAGAAAAAAGAAAAGCAGCAGCAACAAAAACAAGAGAGAAAACAGAGAAATGACACTAACCTCGATGCCTTCTTTTGATCGAATTCTAGGTCTGAAAGTTCACTAAGGCAGAGATCGCCAAGTTCAGATGCTTCTACATAATGGAAGGTCTGCGATCTCTCACTCAGCAATGAGGGTATTTCCAATATCAATATCAATAACTGCTTTTCAATATTGAATGTTTTTTTGGCACCTTTCAACAAGATTGAGCAAGCAAGTGGGTTCCTCTTTCCTTTGCATATACTATGGATCACACTTGACCAAGTCATTGAGGGTATACAATGTATGACAGTTAGATTACTGCCAAAAAAAAAATTGAGTGCATTATGGGCTTATTTGTATAGAATATTCTTGGATTATCAATGTACTTATTGATCTGAAGCATCTCCCAACTTCTTATGGGTGGAAGACATTGTTCATGAGATAAAACAGGTCCAAAACAAAGTAAAAATAAGCTACAGTCCACTGTGGACAGATCTGGAAATCCTTTTACAGAGAGGGGTATTTCTGCTCCTAAATTGAAACCAGCACTCTTATTTGAATCTAGACATCATAGACTTCAAATAGAGCTATCATTTGTGCCATTTGGACTTGTATTCATCAAGTTATGGCCAAAACAGTGCAACTAGGTACTTGGGACAGGGTGTTGTCTACTGTGGACATACATAGTAAATCATTTCCAGAATGGGGTATTTGAATATTTTAATGTGAACCAAGATTAATTGATACTAGACATCATGGGTTTCAAGCAGAGCCATCAAGCACCTCATTTGGATCAGTATTTCTCAAGATATGGCCCAAACTATGCAACTAGGTACCCGGGACAGCTTGTCTGCATGGGACAATTTAGTGAAGGATGTCAGGGAAATGAAGTTAGAGGTTGAAAACCTTGTGTCTCTTGTTGATAAATGTGTTGGACTAGCACCTATGAGTCAGCATGCTCATGATTTTGGATTTAATGCTTATGGTTATGCTTCTTATAATGCTCCAACTCATTGTCATGACAGTTTTGGATCTCCTACTTCTTCCTTCACTAGTGGGCAATATTTTAGCAATTCTAGGGGATACTATGGTCATGATAATGCGTGCCAAAATGAGCCCTTATCAAATGGTTTTTTCCAACAGCAAGATGGTATTATTCATGATAATCACTATCATGAGAGTTGTGTTTGTAGCATCCCTTATCAAAGCAATGTCTACGAGCAAAGGCATGATGTTTTAAAGCAGCGGCAAAGTCATTATGGTGGATCTTATCCATATGCTGATTATGCTTCATGCATTGAAGAAAGGCAGTATTCACATGATTTTGATCAACAACATAATGATTATGATCAAGGGGGATATATATGCAGTCCAACATACTTGGAAAATGGGCACTCTTATGACAGATTGTCTTGTGTACCATCTTCTTTTGAGAATGATCATGGTGGCCATATCTATCATGGATGTGCTAAACAATCACATACATATTCTTCTTCCTACCATGAAGTTGGACAATACTTTCATGGTTTTGAACAACAATAAGGTTCTTTTGGTAAGCCATATTTACCTAATGACTATGTTTCTTCTTCAAGACCATACTCAAATGCTTCTAGACAGCATACTTATGATAGTGCTCACGGAAATGCCTATAGCTATGATCAACATTATACATATGTATGCAATGTTTATGATTGCTCCAATGGACAGCATTCTAATGGGAATCGTGCTACTCTCTCTCAGCCATATGCAGTAGAGAATGGACAGCACCATACATCATTTAATGTGGGGATGTGTTCCATACTAATTGATGTTGATCATGCATATGGAGAAGAGTTGAAAGCTGAAGGAGTGGGCAGCATTGAAGAAAATGAAGAATATGAAGTACATGATAGCTTACAAAATACAGAAGATAAAGAAGAAAATGATGAAGAAGAGGACAATGCAATAAATGAGGAACAAGATTATGATCAAAAAGGGGATCAAGGAGAAGAAGAAGACATTGAAGACACTCAATATCCTTTTGTCTTTCAAGAAGAATATGACCGTGACAGTCTTGTAGATCTTGTGGTGCCTCATGTGCATCGTGATTCTTATTAGCCTATTGATGATTATGATCTCTACTATCACGATACACACATGTTTGATGAGAATGATGGTGATATTAATGACTTTGACGTCTATGAGGCTGATTATGCAGGTCATGGGCAAGACTCTTCTTATCCTTTTGACCCAAGTGGTGATCAATATTGTGTTGACAGTTTTGATGCTAATTTTCCTACCCTGGTTGGCTATTATGATGGAATACCCTTTGATCCGGGTGAGGATTGAGTTCATTGGGTTGTAGATGACTATTACTTTGGAATCCCGTATGATCCGGGTTGATTTTGGGAGAATTTCATGTGGCTGGAGACAAGGGACAATTTGCTGTAAATTAATCAGTATAACTTCATCAAACAGGGCAAGCTTATGTTATGAACTTCATTTCTAGTGTTCATACGCCCCCTTTGGATACTTCTGCTGAAATTTATGATCATTTTTCTACAGCTACCCTATTCAGCCCATATTCACTATCTCATGGCACATCTCCTATCCTATGAAGACCATTAGTTGAAGATCCACTTTTGGAGTTTGTCATGAGTTTTGTGTCCTATATCTCTCCTTTACATGTATCCATCCTTGTATTCATTGTAATTTAAGCTTTGAGGACAAATCTTTTCCAGGAAGGGATGGTTTGTAATTTAGGAAAAATTTTCCATGTATCTAGGATACCATTACAGCCATAAAATGGGCTGACATATGTAAATATACCCTATAATTAGAGGATTAGGGTTGGCTAGGTTTGGCTAGGGCTAGCTATAAAAGGTGAGGCAAGCCAAATGTAGCATTATCTTTTGATCATTTGGAGAATTCATGTTTTGGTAACTTTCTTGTACTTCTTTATTAGTTTAGCTATGGCTACTAGCCATGATTAATGTAGATTAGTTCTTTCCCTTTCAATTTTTCTTGTTGGTTTCTTGTTGATCTTCCATCATGGATTTAGGCCAGTTTAGGCTAAGCTAGGTTAGTTTCATTACATTTTTTTTCAAGTTGCTAAAGTATCATATATTACCACCTAGAAATATGATACCTAAGTCCCATGATGATGCACGACTAGTGTTATGAAAGCTTGGCATGGACTACAACAGCATCCATGCATGTGTCAACACTTGTGTGCTGGTTCAAGGAGACTATGGATCTATTGAGACACGTCCAAAGTGTGGTGCTCACAGGTATCAATAGGACTTGCAATGGCAAATCATCCCTTAGAAAGTTCTTAGACACTTTCCACTTATACTGGGTATATGTCACATGTTTCATATGTGGGGCATGGTGAGCTTGACAATATAGCGTGTGCAGAATAGATCCACAAATGGAATCCAACAAGTATCAGGTGAATTCATGCACATGGAGCCACATTGACTCCACCTTTCTAGAATTTTCACGAGAGCCAAGGAATCTTTAGTTCGGTCTTACTATGGATGGTGCGAATCCATTTGGTCTCCGCTCAACTTCTTATAGTGTGTGGCATGTAGTCCTTGTTAACTACAACATCACACCATGGCTTTCTACAAAGAAATGACACCTAATCCTTAGCTTTCTCATTCTTGGGCACTATAAATTCAATAATATGGACATCTACCTTTGTCCATTAGTTGATGAGCTCAAGATTTTGTGGGAGGAGAGGATCAGTGTTGAAGACATGAGCAAGCACAATGGTCGATGGTTTGCTAATATACGAGCCATTCTCATGTGCACCATGCATGACTTTCCGAGATTCGGGAAGTGCTCACGTAAGTGGGCTTCTTTTCTCGTTGGTAATATCTTACATAGCTCGTTCAGGTTTAAATTGATTAAATAGGGGTATTGTGACATGTCTAATTACCTCATGTTATCGTGCATGTCCTTTGTGTGGGCCACAATTAGGCTCCTAAAAGTCACTAACCATGAAGAAGATGGTATATCAAGGAAACATTGATTTCTTACCAGAGGGTCATGAACTAAGGGAAGGTTTTCTTAGGTGACCTCCAGCACAAATGAATGCCCAAAGCTAGTATGAGTTGAAAATTGCCCACAAGGAGTCACATCCAAATGGAATGTGATGATTCTTGATTTTCTACAAGTTATCATATTGGATCCACTTACAGATCAACCATTTGTTGGATCCCATGCATGTTTTCAAGAATGTGGGCAGCTTATTATGGGACCACATCATACGAAAGAGAGACACTATAGGGGCATGAATGGATTCGAAGGAGGTAGGCAAGATGGAGGTGCTTTTTGGCCACAGTCCAGGAGCATTGATGGTCTCTTTGCAACTACCTTGCACTCCTTAGGTCCTATCCTCTAAAGAAGAGGGCATTGTGAAGCAAATTATCAAGTCTATCCAGACCCCGTCGGGTATAATGCGTTCTCTCAAGTCTGCTTTCTCTAAAGATGACCGGCTAATCAGGGTTGAAATCCCATGATTCGCATAAGATATGTCAGGTTTGTCTTGACCTTGGTTGCAACTAGCCTTGATATTTTGCTATTTAGTGTCTAGTTTTGGTGTTCGTAATGCTTCTTCATTTGTGACAATTTGTACTATCGATCGCAATCACAGGATACCTCACTCCATAAATACGCAAGATGATTTATAGGTTATCAAATTCAATGCAATGGATCTCACAGAAGGAGATCAAGACATCCTCTATTGAATCCACAAGGTGGGGAGTAGTGGAGACGATCTATCTCTTTGAGAAGTACCTACCTACCAGCATGACCATGATACAAATCTACCTCCTGGTGCATCTTGTAGATGAAGTGGAGATTGCGGGACCCATCCATACGCGATGGATGCTCTTCTTAGAGCTCTTTCATGAAAACCCTAAAAGGTTTTGTGCAACAATGAGCTCGGCCAGAAGGTAGCATGGCTGAATTTGTTGGGACAAAATCTATGCAAGTTATATGCATACTAAGCTTTCCTTTGCTTTTGTACTCCAAGAATCTCCCACAGTGAAGAGAGAACTCACTTTCCATGGTAGATCCTAGCTCTAGCATGTTGACATCATTTTGTGATGAGGCGAACCCTCTCACTTGCTCCATCCCCCAGACTCTGCTCTTAGGTGGATTTTGATGGATTTTTTGTATAGTCTACGTGCTGAATCGAGCCATGCAAAGGTAATAAACCAAGCTTTGTTGCATGTGGGGCAACAACTCCATGCTAGAGATGCACCCACCTCATCCCAAGACCACATCACGATGGATCTCATCGAGCATGATGTAGCCTTTGCCATCTATGTTTTGTGCATTGATGTGCAAGAGGACAGTGAGAAAGATATCGATGCACCCTCTCAACCACCATAATATTTTGAGAGGGAGCCTGAGGAAATCGCTCTCAATCTAAGTGAGAAGGGCATCATAGAGCTTAGCTATTGTACACCCACCTTCCTGCCCTGCTAAGATGCTGAGCAATGAGCCACCCCTTGCTTCTCTCCATGTTGTCACCATCAAGGGGATTGAATACCTATTCATGCAAGATGTGTTGGATATTTTGGAGATAAGAGAAGAATAACTATATTGTATCATGGTGTGTGATGCAGCATATGATTTTATAGATTTTGATGTACATGATATACCACCATATATGGATGAGGTAGCTCGATATGTAGCACAAGCTTCAATGACATCTTTTGCATTATGAGAATCCAAAAGCAAATTAAGGATGCAGTGCCAGAGTATGACATCTCCGACCAGGATTTTGAGTGCTTCAGAAAATCCTTTTTGGTCCTTGATAACCCAACTACACAATACCTTTCCAAGAGAGAGATAAGGGTAGCCCAATTGTAGAAATAAACTCGGATGCTCCATTATAGCGACGGCAGATAGATGACGCAGAGAAGGTAATGTTTTTGTTTTTTAGCACAAATTGACCCATAGGTCCTGGAGGGCATAAGGACCGACATCCTCAAATTTGACCGGGATCGAGACCCCTGCATGAGCTCTTTCCCGTAGGCTCGCATCTAGGGGCTTGAATTTTCCTATGGATAGGGCTTCTACAAGGATCCAATCCCGATCAAATTTGAGGATGTCAGTTCTTATGCTCTCGAGGCCCTATGGGTCAAGTTGCACGCAAAACTAAATTATATATATTTAATACTCCATGAATAGTGAGTCTGATACTAAACTTATGTGACACAAGACATTATCTATATAGATGAGTTTTCATCTAGGCAAGGTGGCCAATCTGGTGGTGGCCAAGGAAGGATACATGATTCCGCATTGAAAGAGTACATTGGCCAGCTTGTCAGTGACATATTAGTATTTCATAAGACATGTTCTCTTGCTTTCACTAAGAACTTTCTGAAGTTGAGGGCACTAGCGAAGGCTAGCCCCTTCAAGACCATCCTGACCAACTCCAGCTTGGAGAAAGTGGTATTGCTTCAATGTTCAAAGCTGCTGTACTTGTTCACAAGTGCTAGGTCTGGCCCACTTTTCTCCATGGTGGCTTGTGGCATGGTTGCTGGAGTTGAAGACCCCAATGTCATTAGGCAAGTACTTCTAGGGAAAAATGTATTGCTACCTAGATAAAGAGCAGATCTGACCATGGGGAGCCTAGCTCAAAGAATCCTAGGATAGATTAGATGTACTTATTACCCAATGATGTTTCTTTTGCAATGTAAAATAGTTTGTAATCTTCTTTTGTATTATTAAAAATTGATGTTGTTGGATTTGCATGCAATGTAGTTTGTGATACATGTCATTTATTATTATTTGTATTTGAATGTAATACTTATTTGTTAGATTTATACACAACATGATTCATCATTTAAATTTAATACACATTGCTTTATTGAATTCGTGCATAACATTTATTTATCCAAAGACACGTAAGGATAACTTAAATAAATAAATAAAACAAATAACAAGTGACTAAACAAAATAAGATGCACCAAAAATTTATGTTCATATTCATAACAATTTACAGAGGAACTAATATAAGCAGGATTTTACAAAATTGTTTTAGAAGCTAGCTTTCGTAGATGTAGATCCCTATTGTTGCTGCTCTCTGCCAGGATTGTTCCTCCATCGCCAAAAGAATCTCACTATTCGTAGATCTCTATCAATGACGATGACCCTCCTTGCATGCACTACTGCATAGACTGAGTCTCCAAACAAGTCAATTAGGAAGGCCTTCCTATAGTGCAAGGAGAGCCTGGGTAGTCCATCAATCAAGTTGATCCACACTTGAACTATCGAGAAAGTGCCTCCTTCTATTTCTAATCAATATGTTCTTCATTGTCTCCCGCACCACCTTTTGGAATGCAGCCTTTTGTATCAACAGATGCATAGTCTTCTGATAATGGCAAATCTCTCGGAGGGCCGATGTGCCTGGCTTCCATCGATGCTTGCAATGGTGGCATGGTGGTGGTGGTGGTGGTGGTGGTGGTGGTGGTGGAGCAGTGAGAGGTTGCCTCTACATGGGAGTTCTTGGGAGGTATCTCAAAGCCACTTGCTTGGTGCATGCCATGTCTTCCAGGAGTGAGAACTTGAAACATAGAACTCAAATAGGTAAAATGAGGTGAAACTTTCAACTTATAGCCAAAATTTTTAGATATCCATAAACTTGAATTACTGTATCCATATTTTAGAAAAAATATGATCAATGATCAAATTGACTTGAAATTTTACTTGTGGACTCTTCTAGGACACATCAACCACCCAAAAAAAAAATTGGCCCCATCAAAAGCACCTGGGACACCTCACCGAAGGCTCGCGTGTGGGGCCCTGAATTTGGGAAATTAGGGCTCCACACATGAGCCTCCGGCCATGTGTCCTAAAGGCTTTTGATGGGGCCAACTTTTTAGTTTTCATGGGTTCTTATGATGCCTGGCACATGGGTAAAGTTTCACCAAATTCCAATTTATAAAATTGGTGATCGAATCTTTTTTTGGAAAATGCATTAGCTGGATTATACTTCATTAAGAACAAAAAAATTTCATCCAGTGTGCATACTTGCATATTATATGTATTCTCAACCAAACTACGTGCAACATTGGAAAATTAAAAATTCACAAAATACAAATCATGGGTAAAATGGAATGTCATATATCAAATATAGTATTGAAAACCCATAAAATACAGTAAAGATATAGTGCATCGGCCCAAGTACAACTATTCACCGACATGTGCATGATTGCACATAAAATTTATCCTCAACAAAACTACTTGCAAAATTGGAAACTTAAAAATTCACACAATGCAAGTCATGGGCAAAATAGAATATCACATATCGGATATAACATTACAAAACCACAATATACATTATAGATACTACATCACACCAAGTACAACTACAGCTAGGCAAATTTTTTCTCCGTTTTGAAGGCCACTACAATTAAATATTTGAAGGTCTACTAAAAGGATAACCAAATACTAAGATCCATAAAATCTACAACCAGGCCCAAGCTAAACATAGATCCATTTACAAGGTAGCTTCTCAAAGCATGTCGTTGACATTAAGATTAAATGCATCCTTGTTGCGAATCCTACAACAAGAATCAAATCTATGGACTTAATAGTGATATGTCAGGCATGAATGGCTAGAAGTTGACCATCACTCATGATATCAATCAAGTAGCTTTCAACTGCCTCTTGGAGAGCAAGCAAGTCTTGGCTTGACCATCACCCCACATTCCTTGCATGGTACCTTGAAAAGAACTTGTGATGATGTCTTGCAGATCTTGTAGTATTTCTTGCACCAACCTAAAGAATGGTGTCTTAGGAATAATTAAGTTGGCAGTCTTCTGGAATTTCCTTATCTCATGTAGAGTAGTTGTGCTTGGTCTCCATCTTTGCTTCTTATGTGTTGGAGGATGTGTATTACTAGCTGGAGTAGTAGTGGGACCTAGAGCAACTAGAGCACGTGGACCACCATTTCTGGAAAATGGTGGACCATTATTCTCAATAGGCGGGCCATCATTATTGACCATACTAGGGCCACCATTGTTGGTCACAATAGCACCACCCTTATTAGAAGTTGTAGTAGGGCAACCGTTGTCGGCCACCACCGAGGGGCTATTATCATTCATTGTACACTCACTAGATTCAAAAGAGTGTTGAGCTCTTGCTCTTGCATATGCCTTCTTAATAGGAAGCTTGGACGTGCCATGGTTGTGATGATGTAGGATAGAAAAGTGGAGGGTAGAGTGAAGAGTAATGTGAAAAAATGAAAGGAGAGACTTGACTTAAATACTAAACTTTTAGACTTGATGTACTATAAATAAACTTTAAAATAGCTTTAGTATAAATGAACTTTTAGAGCTATTGTAGCATAAATGAGCTTTTCTCTCTCTCTCTTCACCCCATCCCTCCCTCTCTCTATCTCCTACCACCCCCCCCCCCCTCATGCCCCTCTCTCTCTAAGCTAGTGAATCTTTCAAGGTTTTGAATTTTCAAATCTTTATCTTAGGATTTCAAAATCGACTTTTCATAATTTAAATTCAATCTTTTGAAAGTTCTAACAATATCTTGTATCTATAGTCAAATAAAGGACTCAAGTAGAGATAACCTTAAACTTCACTCTCTAAGATAAGCATTGTTACATTGTCCCTTCTCCCAAGAAGTGTGGTTTAATATTAATAGATCCAAAAGAAAGAGCAATCAATATTAAAACTTTGAAAAACATAGTTTGAATCTTTGAAATTTAAAACAAAATTTACAAAATGCTCTTTTAGCCAAATTCAAATAAACAAACTATCTAAAGCTTAAGATAGGAGTGTTAAAGACATCTCATGTTTAAGATAGGAGTATTGATGAGTCATATCCTTATTACCTATACTCTCTCTCTTTCACTCCAAATACATCAAAATTGTACTTTTATCTAGGTCTCCATTTCTTTCCATCTCTCTCTTGGGTTGCCAACCATTCTATATGGTGCTGTCTAGCTATGCTATTTTCATATCTTGGTTTCCCCACTTCATATATTGCCCTACTTATAGATTCTGCTTGAGAGGTTTTGGACTTCTTCTTCTTTTTCTCGTATTGTATCTCTAATCTCCTATACCAACATTGGCATAATTGCCTCATAGAATTTGCATCATTGATGCCACCTCCATGATCAATTGCCTTCACAACGAGCTTGCTAGTAAAATCGTTCCATGCCTTGAGTTGACCATACTGCTAAATTCCCTTGATCTGCAAAGTATGGACCATGTGCCTCAAGTATATGCTACATAAGAAAGAGAGATTAGAAACAAAAACTAATTTGCAATGATTATGATGTATTTTTGTAATGGTGACAATACTGACCATGTAGTGTGTTATGTTGTTTGAAGTCCATGCCTCCACCATAGAGTTGTGAAATTTAGCAACTGTCTCTTTAAATGTATTAGCATCACCATTCCTAAACCTCAACTTTTGTAAGAGAGCTAATAATCTATCTAGGTGCATCCACACTTTTGCCACTGTAATCCTCGTTTTTCCCCCATTGCTCCAATTTGGAACAATAAGAGGTAACTTTTTCCATGCTTCATACTTCTCTGGTTGTTCCACAAGTATATTTCCTTCCTCATCTCGAGGTGGAGTTACAAACTTCCTAGCCTTGGGTCCACCAAAGCGTGGTTTGCAAGGGATGTTTCCACTCTTGCTTGATTTTTTATCGTCCTTTTTTATTTCTACTTGGCCCCCATGCAATCCAAATTTAGAGAGAACTTGTTCTACCTTCCTGCATGTAGCATTAGCTTCTGACACATGATACATCTTATGTGTGAAGCATACATATTCATATACTAGCTTCTCAATTATTCTAACCAAATAATGCAATGTGCAAAAGTGAACCCTGGGTATATTAGTGAGGTTTAAAACACTGGGTATATTAGTGAGGTTTAAAACAACTTTGAGTACGTCATGATCCTCCTTTGGTACTTCAAATGCTGCAAGCCACCATATTTCATTCTCTAGTTCCACATTGAAGTATAAAGGATGGTTTTTATTTATGTCGGGATCCAATGCTCGATTCATAAGTGTTATACTCACACGTTCAAGTTTGAGGACAAGCTTGCCTCTGCAGTCTTCCAAAGACATATTGTAGAACTTGACCATAGCCACCTGCACCCTACACATATCCAATACAAAGTTGTTGGATGCATTCGATACAAAGGTAACTTCTTTGGAACCATACTTCAGTATATGTATGTGTGTTCCAGATGTGTAGGCTCACCAATCAGTTCTAAAACTTTCTCATTTAGTTGTTTTTTAGCCATCTTCACATGAAATGGTTTTGGTAGAGGCACTACTCACTTAGTTTTGAAGACATGCTTAAAACCTGTATCCAATTGTTGATAGAGCATACTGTATGACTCAGAACTCGATCCCTAAGACGTGCACTGGTGTAGTAAACAAGTTGCTTACATCCCTAAGACGTGCACTGGTGACACCATCCACGATATCCCTAAATTTACGATTTTCCAATGCATTTTTTGCCATATCCTTGCTAAGGACTTTAGCAATAGTGTCATTCTCTAGATGAGGAAACATATTTCTCATTGTAGCAAATTGAGCATATATTTGTCTATGATATTGTCCACTTCCTTTGGTTAATTGGTAAATTGGTTTAACTAATCGAATGCATTGACATGCTTCTTTGGTTTTTAAAGTGGGCCAAATCTCCAAAGTTTTTATGAGCTTCCTCTTTAAGTTTTTGATCTCCTTCTCCAACTCCATAATTAGTCAATTAATAAGTTAGTGAGATTAACTAAAAGACTAACTAAGGTAAAAACTGACTAGCATTAATAGCTAATAATTTTCATTCAATTAAAAATATATTTAAAAAATCAAGAGTCATAAATCTAACATTTTTCTCGGATTGATAAGGACCGTAGCCACCCTTCCTGAAAAGTTCAATGTGAACGGAACTTATGAGCCATATTAATCACTAGTATTAATGTGTATAGTTTGAATGGTCCAAAAATATTAGATTCTTAAGGGGGGAAAAAACTATTATATTTTAGATATTATCCTAAAAAGATAGAACTAAAAGTCATTTAAAAGAAAAGACAAGTGATGTTTTAGTTAGTTTTGGAGAATTTATAAAAAGAAAAATAAAGAAAAGTGAGCTGCGAAATCGTGCGTGCCGCAATCGCAGTCTATGAGCAGTAGACAGCACTTCGAATAGAGAAAAGAAGAAAGAGTGAACTAAGAGCTTTCTACGTAAGTGTCTTGGATTTTTACCCCCCTTTTGGAGCCAATGCAACCATCAGATTTATGATCTAAGCATCAGATCACTGAGTCTTCTAAGAGCCCCTCCACTCTTGTTCTCAAACTTATCCCCTCCTCTCTAATTCATTATAAATATGAGGCATGGGGAGGCACAAGAGAGCATAAGGAGACCCTGAAAGGCTACAAGAGAGAGAGGAGAGAGAGAGTATACCCCTCCAAGAGATTGTAAGAGAGAGCTTGAGAGAGAGAGAGAGAGAGAGAAGAGTTACCCCGAGAGGTTGCACAATTTTCCTCCATCTCGATCCTCAATTTAACCATCTTCTCTTTCGCTCTCCCATCTCGAATCTATTCCCCCTTCTTAATCTCTTGAGTCTACTTGCGGACGATAGCCTCTAAGCGAGGAATGTCGCGTGAGGATGACAATCCTACAACCAGCAACAACAGAGCTTCGGGCGAAGGCATCACTATCAATCCAATTGCGGTACTGGTCGTAAGTAATGTATTTTTCAAATTGATTGATGCTTGTTTTAATGCTCGCAAGAGATGCATTAGGCTCCGTACCTTGTGGGGCTAGAATAGGTCATTGAAAAGGATAAATCGCATCTCAAATATTCAAAGATGAAGTTTGTGAAGTGCTTGTATCAAAGGGAGTTAAATTACACCTACTTGCTATGTGATGAATCCATGCATAGCATAAGCAACATATGGGACACTAAAGTATTGAGCATCGATGAGTCTTTGATTAATCTTTACCAAGGATAATATTGTTTAAAGTTCACAAATTCATATACACGATACATACATGGGAGAGATTATGTAAACTTTACATCCATGACATGTGACTCCTTGCCTTAGGAGAAAGGAAGATAAAGCCAAGAAAAAAAATGTTGCATAGTAGGAAAATGCTAAAAGATAATTGTCACTTAGAGAAGAGGCATAAATGCTCTTCCTAGATTGATTAAATTGCATTGGAATGATAGGATTTACATCATGTATAGTGTTGGAACCTTTAGCATATGCCTTAGGCTAAATGAGGGAATATTAAGTAAATTCTACTCTTTGGCCCCAAGGGGCAGAGTGAATATGCGATGGAATTATTGTTGCGTCTATTATTGTATTGTTTGGGAAAAATATAATTAGTTTTGTTGGTTGATTGAAAAACACCTTAAATGTTTTTATTTCAATCAAGGGATTGTTACATTGTGATTTGGATAAATATTCCAAGGCTTGTGTTGATGGCAAATGCATGGCAGGGGTCTGTAATGACAAGTTGCCATGGGAATAAGGGAATGTTTTTTTAAAATATAATATTAGGACTGATTACTTTGATTGTGCTTGAATTTTAATTGGATTAATTAAGGAATGATATTTTACACGCGTGGATCATCTCCAAGATCACATTGCGGATTATCCCGAGAGGGCACTGCTCGATTCACAGGCTGATAGTCGAGTAGTGAAAAGGCCAACCACGGAAATGGCATCTCACTCCTAGACCGCTTGTGGGACAAGTAGAGCTCTGGACACCCCTTGCCTGTCCAAAATGGAGTTGAAGATCCCCGTGAGCCCAACGTCTAGGATGTTGGAAGATCCTATTCTAGATAAAGGATGGAAATTTCGGTGCCATGAGATTTGGACTGGGTACTTCTGTTGGATAGAAGGGATACATAATTCTCATGTATGGGCAGGAGACAAAGATTAACTTAAAGATAAGTTAAGGAACTTGTTTGATAAAAGGACTGGTTGTTTTGTTTTTGTGTATGTGTTGTAAATTACGTGAACGAACTCTGTGCCCTAAAAGGCTTAATTAATGAAGTTGATTTTAAATGTCACACATAAATGTGGTAGGACCTAATTAGACAACTAAAGCTATCAAGGGAAGCGAGTGGACACAATCCCTCGACGGGTCCGTCCTACGGCTGGGTGGTCCCAGAGAACTGGGAGGCTTCTCACAAGGATTTACCATCTGATGACTTTAGGTATTATTAAGTAAAAACCCAATTCATGCCGTTTTAGGGGACTGGAATGGGACTATGCCCTACAGGCAGAGATGTTGAGTGGTGCATCCCTCTTGTTTACCATTCTCTATGAACCAAGTGCAGCATAAAACTGCTTCGACTCTGTTGTTCCTACTCAAAGTGGGTCATCTGGAGCTGGACGCTAGCTACTTCTTCCTAGAGACTTGGCTGATAGGAAAGAAACCCTGACTTCAAGTCGGTCCTAAGTGGGAACGGCCGGATACTTCCGCTTCGGGGCAAACTCGAGAAGACCTAGATCGCAAACCCTATCACATTCCTTACAAGTGCCAGGTGGCACTTTCTAGACTCCCCTCCCAATAGGCTGCTAAGAGTGACCCATAAGTGGTCAAGCGGGCACACTCCCTTTGATACACGCACTTCACAAACTTCATCTTTGAATATTTAAGATGTGATTTATCCTTTTCAATGACCTATTCTAGCACCACAAGATACAGAGCCTAATGCATCTCTTACGAGCATTAAAACAAGCATCTATCAATTTGAAAATACATTACTTACGACCGGCACTGCAATTGGATTGATAGTGATGCCTTCGCCCAAAGCTCTGTTGCTAGTTGTAGGATTGTCATCCGCACACGACATTCCTTACTTGGAGTTCATCGTCCGCAAGTAGACTCAAGAGATTAAGAAGGTGGAATAGATTCGAGATAGGAGAGCGAAAGAGAAGATGGTTAAATCGAGGATCAAGATAGAGGGAAATTGTGCAGCCTCTTGTGGTAACTCTCTCTCTCTCTCTCTCTCTCTCTCTCTCTCTCTCTCTCTCTCTCTCTCTCTCTCTCTCTCTCTCTCCCTCCCTCTCTCTCTCTCTCTCTCTCTCTCTCTCTCTCTCTCTCTCTCTCTCTCTCTCTCTCTCTCACAATCTCTTGGAGGGGTATACTCTCTCTCTCTCCCTCTCTCTTGCAGCCTTCCAGGGTCTCCTTATGCTCCCTTGTGCCTCCCCATGCCTCATATTTATAATGAATTAGAGAGGAGGTGCGCCCATATGACAATAATTTGAATACACGCTATCCTCCAATGCTTTCCACTGCCACCGCTGCTATCTCTACACATCAACTGAAGCATTCACAATCGTTAGTAAAATAATACAATTAAACCAACAAAAGTGAATACCTAGCAGTCTTCAGCTACATAAATAAATTGGTTAGAAATCAATCCTAACCTTAATTTATCACGAGTGTGCACTCTAAACTCATAAACGTTTATTAATTTAAATATGTATTTTGCGAAATCATCTGCTATGGAATCATCCATGTACACACTAAATTAACAAAACGCCCGGAAAGGATAAGCGTCCCCATCGACTTCTCGCACAAAGAATCCACTTTGTGTATGAGCCCCGGTAATAAAAGTTTACGAAATCCACCATAAAACCTCACGGAATCCACCGTGGCACGGAATCCACCGTGTAATATGCCTCCTGGCATCGTAATTTTATTTAGGGCACGATAATCAATGCACATGTGATAAGTATTATTCTTCTTCTTTACTAATAAAACAAGTACACCAAATGGAGAACTACTAGGTCTAATTAATCCTCGGTTAAGCAATTCTTCTATTTGATTTTGAATTTCTTTTTGTTCAATTTGGTTATGCCTATATGGTACTTTACATGGTGGTTGTATATCAGGAATTAAATCTATTTTGTGATCTTCAGGACGTGAAGGTGGTAGTCCAGGTGGTAAATCATCAGCAAAACAATCTTTAAATTGAGCAAGAAATTGTTTATGCCTAGGATGCATATGTTTTTCTTTAGCTTGAAGTTCATTTACCCAAATTACATAAGATTTGCTACTTTTACGTAATGCACGTTTAGCTTGAGTATGAGTAAGCTGCGGAAATTTATTAGAAGCGTGCATACCATGCAATGTAATTTGTTTTCTTTGAAAATAAATTTTAATTGAATGCGTGGAATAATCTATGTCAGGATTATATTGATGACGCCAAGGCATACCTAAGATAATATCACTAGACTGCAAAGGTACAACTAGTAAATATCTTCGTTCAGTGTATTCACCAATTTTAATTTCTAAGTTATGCACGTCTTGTGTTCCATTATATCTTGTGCCTAAGAATGCTGCTTTAATGCGATAATCTGTAGAAACAGTTTGTAAATTCAATTCTTTCACTAACTTTGCAGAAATAAAATCATGTGTGCTACCATCATCATGTAAAATAATCTTTTCTTTACCACGCACAAAACATTTCATTGTTAACAAAGAATGTGGAGTTGGCATACCTGGCAAAGTATCCGAAGTAGTACCAATGTCGTCATCATCTTCCGTAAAGCCAGGCATTTCCTCACGTTCGTCTTCGTCCATTGCTCCAAGATAATTGATATGGACAGGTGGCTTTTTCGATTGACAATTGGCTGTTAGATGTCCAGGTTGATGGCATTTGTAGCAAACTATGGGTTTGGCTTTAGATACATTGTTGGCAATGGCCGAAAGTCTAGAAATATTGAGATTTGGCTATGAGGATGGCTTAGGGTTTGGATTGGTATTTGATGGCAAAGCAGGTGGTCTTGTGCAAGACTTACGGAATGAAGATGGAAGAAACGACATTGAATCTTCGAAAATTTGAATTGAATTGCTTGGAACCATAGTTACCATTAGTTTGAAATTGTTGTGGACGCTTGTCTCTTCCGCGAATCTTGTCTTCAGTGTCATGAGCCAAGGAAATTGCATCTTCAAGGGTTGTTGGCTTGAACATATTGACTTCAGCATAGTAATGTCCAAGTAGACCAGACATAAACTTGCGTTTGTGAGTCGCTTCAGGTACATCTTCGAGCATGCGTAGTTGCAGTAGGACATTCCAAAAGTGTTCAGTGTATTGGGAAATAGGTTCACGTTCTCTTTGCTGTAGAAGATCCCATTGCTTTATGGCTTTTTCATGAAATTGAGGAGGAAGGAAATTCTGCAAAAACTTCTTTTGGAAACTCTCCCAGGTAGTGGGACAATCAATGCTCTTGTGAACCACAGTCCACCATAGAGATGCTCGATCGACTAAATGATTAGTGGCACACTTAATTTTGTCTTTCTCAACATATGTCTTTTCATGAAAGTAATCATCAAACTGACTGATAAATGCAAGTACAGTCTTTCCATCTCAAGATCCATTGAAAGTACGAAATTTGAAGTTTCTTTTACTTATCTTTGTTTCTTTGCGGATGGATTGAGCTTCAAGTGTCGCATCGATGGTACGTTGTATAAGATCTTCGGGTTGCGGTCCATCTTTGTTGGTGGTAGTTCGTTGCAAATTGGCCAATTGAACTTGCAAAGCTTGTCGGGCTCTTCGTTCTTCATCAAGCTGCATCATAATCAAATCCAATTTTTGTTCCATTGTTGGTTCGGGTAAATCACCTTCAGCCATTAAATCATCCATGTTTTGTTCCATCATCCTGTAAAATCCAAAAGACCTCACACTCTCGAAATCTGATTAGCGGGATGAGCGTAGCTCAAAGTCGGGTATACAATGCATATATATATTTTTTGTTTGGCTTTTGTAGTCTTTGTCTTTTGACGAATTTTCGTGTTGAAGCTTTTTTTTAAAGCTTCTTATAAGCTTATCACTTAAGCTTTAATTCAAAGCTTTAAAACTTTTGGAGATATGGAGCTTACTATTCTCTGTTCAAAACGACTTGAAGAAGGAGATGTTTACGTGGTCCTCCACCTCCTCAGGCCGGTCCTTTGCGATCAGAGACTGCAGATAAGGGTTCTTGACCACCAGGAAGTCACCCATATCGACCGTTTGCGATGCAACTGACTGTAGAGCTCAATCATTCCAGGAGCTCTGTCTTCGCGCAAGATGGTAAGCGATTGGAAGCTCTCGATCTCAGCTTCGCTCTGATACCACTGGTGCACAGATCGGATGCCGTAAGTGCACATAGTGAGCGTTAGAAGGTCCCCAAGAACAAAAGAACTCTACTTTTTGCACAAAATCAATGTAGAAAGCTTGCACGACATGAACAAGAGACCAATTGGGTGCAATCTTCCCCCATGCCTTGTGTGAGCGCTCCACAAAGCATGTACTTCATATATTAATCATCTTCAAGCTCAAATAATAGCCCAAATTACAAAATAGCACACTTTAGCTTTTGAGTTTGCTTTTGTGCCAAATAGAGAATTAAAGCTAATGGGCACCCAAGAAGTCAGGCGTACCCAAATACAATGCCCAAATACAAATATCTAAATCGTGCGCCCATGCGCATACAAAAATAATAAATAAATATCGAACGCCTTGATAAATAGGCAGGACAAAATATAGGCGCCATGCCTAAGGTATGCGCCCATCAAAATATTGACGATAATTTGAATACACGCTATCCTCCAATGCTTTCCACTGGCACCGCTGCTATCTCCACACATCAACTGAAGCATTCACAATCGTTAGTAAAATAATACAATTAAACCGACAAAAGTGAATACCTAGCAGTCTTCAGCTATATAAATAAATTGGTTAGAAATCAATCCTAACCTTTATTTATTACGAGTGCGCACTCTAAACTCATAAGCATTTATTAATTTAAATATGTATTTTTCGGAATCACCCGCTATGGAATCACCCATGTACACACTAAATTAACAAAATGCCCGAAAAGGATAAGCGTCCCCATCGACTTCTCGCACAAAGAATCCACTTTGTGTATGAGCCTCGGTAATAAAAGTTTACAGAATCCACCGTCAAACCTCACGGAATCCACCATGGCACGGAATCCACCGTGTAATGTGCATCCTGGCATCAAATCCAGCTCCTTGATCCGCAACTGTTTCATTTTCCATGAAAATTTGCTCATTTATGCCTCCCCATAGGCCACTTTTGCGCTTACAATCGGCTCCAAAAATCTATTCTCATTGGCAACCACGAGATAGGGTGACTTAGCTCGTCAAATCACAAACTGATTTGCATATAAATAAACCATAAAATGCATCAAGTTGCTTTAAGAATACACAACAACACACAAACACGACTCTCACCCTACCCCCTAACAAAATCAAAGTAGGAAGTCTAGCCGAAGTCCATAAGGGCTAAGCACAATCTGACAAAGATTTGGAGCTAGTTGCTAACCCATTGCTCCAACATAGGCCGGCTAAAAAGAACTATAAAAAAGGCAATCCTAAGTGGTGGCCTGACCTACCTACCTAATTGAGGACAACTAGACCAAGAACTCCTATTAGGCAAGGACTCCTATAGCTTGGTTGTTTATTTTTAGATATATTTTATTTATCACTTTTTTATACGTTAAGACTTGATACTCAGGCATGTTAAAAGGAGGGAGTTGAGCGTATTGTGACCCAAGGAGAATAGGGCATCGGTCTCAAGTCCTGTCTCGATACCCAAGAACCTACCAAGCTCTTGTGAGGTGGCACTAAATCATTTTCTTCTTTTGCTTACTTTTATTTTTGCCCCAACCATTCTTATTTATTTTTTCAACTAAATGCTACCCCTAGGAAGACAAGGCATCGGGTCATTCCTATTAGGAACCTACTAAGCTTTTGTAAGGCAATGGACATATGCTCTTAGAAATTTTCTCTCTCAATTTTCTTATTTTAGGGGTTAGGGCCCCTTTTTTACACAACTCCATATTGTATATTTTCAAATATATCCATTGATTATTCTCTTTCTTTTATATGGCAAGCTTCTCTATATGGCAAGCTTCTCTTTTTGCCTCACAAGTAACAGAAGATCCTAGAAACAACTATCTAACAAGCCAGCAAGACAGGGTCGCTAAGGATTACTCTCAAAAACAGCTCTTAGAGTGTCTGACAATGTCTTCATAGGAGGCGGACAACAACTCAAACCACCTTGGACACACATAACCTAACCTTGGGACTTCATGCCTTGAATGTCAGTCTCTAATAAAGGGAAAATAAATTTCCCACATATATATACACATATAGCACAAAGGGAAAGAACTCGTAAAGGAAGAACATCACTTGGACTTGGCCACAAGAATGTGCAACAAGAGGCTCTCTCTAGGTACTCCATCAAATCTGTTTAGTATGGCACTAAGATAAGAAACCATTAACCATACCCACACCAAACAAACAAATGGCCCTCTTGGCCTAATGAGATAACCCAATTCACTGCAAAATAAACAACCCTCTTGGCCTAACAAAATCAAGCATTAAATCCAATAAGAACGGCCCTCTTGGCCTAACAAAAATATAGCGATAAAGCGCACATTCAGCATCCTATTGTTGAAAACAAACCCTTCATCCCCACATAAATCATATTGAAGTAGAAGACTAGACCAAGGGGATGGACTACTCATGCCCTACACTAAATATATCAAAATATTAGCTAACTTTTTGCATAAATGACAAAGGGGTGTCCTATGAATATACCATTGAATGATCCAATGCATCCATGAAAGAATAGGAAGATGGTTAATCACTACCTGGCTCATCACCCATACTAACCATCGGTGGCCATAACAAAACATTTCAACAACAAGCAGTCCCCACAGTAGTCCTGGATTAATAAGATCAGACAATTCTAATGACCCTTGAGGACCACAATTGAGAAATACATCCTCAACAAAGGCATAATTGGCCAACAAATCCACAAAAAGATTCCATTGATGTGAGGAACCAACTAACAAGTCACTATCTCAAAGATCTCAAGTATATATAAGGTTGCACAATGATACATCCGCAAAATGGGATCCCTCATACTATAAGTCCCATTCAATTGGTTGATCACTAATTGTGAGTCATCTTTCACCAATAAACAACGGATACCACCATGTCGGGCTAAGACTCCCATTTTCATAATGACTCTACATTAAGGGTCTTTAATAACCATACTGATACTCGCATGCTTATTTAGCACACCCTCATGAAGCTCTGTTAGCATACAAAGTGTAGACCCATTCTTCATCGGCATGCCATGCCATGTAGTCAAAGTCGAGCCGAGAGAGAGAGGATGTATGACATGTACAATCCTTCTTTTCTCACTAAACTCAATAGAGACGCTAATAAGAACCCTATGACAATGGTGGCAAGTAGACTTTAATATCCCATGTGAAAGATCCTCTTGCCACTTAGTAATACGATAATTCTCACTCCACCAGATCACTTGATATTGGTGGTAACGCTGCTCTAAATACATATATTCAAGATAAGGAATGATTCTACCCATTCCATTGCCTTGGCACCTAATGCAAGTTTAAGCTAGATCTTGGAAGACCTACAAAGGTACCAAGTTCAATGTCAGTCCCTACACATAATAGGGCTTCTGAACGGCAAGAAGGATCGAAGCTTGCACTCGAGATCTATGGTGGGAGAGCAAGAGCAAGAAAGAGAGAGACAAGAAATGGAAACTCCAACAGTCACAATGTGTGACCTGGCCTTCCTTTATTCAAACTGTCACTAAAAGAATAAAGAATAAAGTGACAATGACGAGCGCTCGCCACCTGCAGTGTGCAGTGGCGGCGACTGTCAGTGTAGTAATACACGGGCGGCTAGGCGAAGGTGCCTTTACCCCCAACAACCTCCCACTTAAAGGCAAATCTACCCTAGTGAGGAGTGAAAAGAAAAAGGAAAAGACAATACGACATGTACACATGTACAATAGGATGAGGAAAGACGTCATCTCATCCCACGCCCATCAACCTCCTGAGGAAGGCAAAGCGCTCTGTAGAGAGGCTTTTCATGAGCAGATCTGCAGGATTCTGGTCAGTCGAGATCTTGACAAGATCAACAGACTTGTCCTCAACGACCCCACGTATGAAGTGATACCTCACCTCAATGTATTTCGTCTTCGCATGGAAGACCAGATTCTTGGCTAACTGAATAGAACTCATAAAATCTGAATGCAGTGTAGGGATAGCATCAATACCAAGGTCAGTAACCAAATGACCCAACCAAATGGCCTCCTTGCAAGCCTTAGTGGCTACAACATACTCGGCCTCTGTAGTAGAAAGGACTGTGCATTTCTGCACCCTGGACATCCAAGAAACAGCACCTCCAGTATATGTGAATACATAGCCGGAAGTGGACTTCCTACTATCTGCATGTCCTGCATAATCAGAGTCAGTGTATCCCATGACTCGTGTATCTTTGCTACCATAGCATATGCACATATCTCCAGTGTCCTTCAGATACCTCATGATACCCTTCACAGCATCCCAATGCTTCTTGCCAGGTGTAGCCATATAGCGTGTCACAACACCAACTGCAAAGGCAATATCTGGACGAGTGGCTATCATGGCATACATAAGACTGCCCCCACTGCGGATGCATAGGGAATCTTGGCCATCTCGTCCCTCTACTCATCTGTCTGTGGACAATCAACCTGTGATACCTTCACATAAGAAGGCAATGGACAGCCAATAGGCTTTACGTCCTGCATGCGGAAGTGCTCAAGGACTTTATGAATGTACTCCCTCTATGACAAGTAGAGGAGTCCTTGATGCCTGTCGCGTCTAATGTGCATACCAAGTATGTGAGCGGCCTATCCCAGATCTTTCATCTCAAAGCTCTTCTTGAGATGAGCCTTAAGAGCATCTAGCTCATCATGAGCTTTTCCTGATATCAACATATTATCCACATAGAGGACCAAAATCAATAAAGAACCATCACAGGCTTTCTTCGTGTAAAGACATGGATCCATAGCACTCCTGCTGTAGCCCTGTGATTGCATAAAGGCATCAAACTTATGATACCACTCCCTAGGTGCCTGTTTCAAGCCATAAAGACTTTTCTTCAATTTGCACACTAGGTGCTCCCTGCCAGGTTCTGCAACGCCCTTAGGCTACTTCATATAAATATCATCATGCAAGTCCCCATGTAAGAAAGCCGTCTTGACATCCATCTGGTATAAATCCAAGTCAAGCTGAGCAACCAAAGCCAATACTAAGCGCAGGGTGGTCATCTTAACCACAGGAGAAAAGATCTCATCAAAGTCTACACCATGCTTCTGCTTAAAACCCTTTGCTACCAATCTAGCCTTGTATGCCAGCTTGGGGTGTCCAGGTATACTTTTCAGCTTGTACACCCACTTGCATGGCAAGGCCTTCTTGCCCTTAGGCAAGGAAACCAAATCCCAAGTCTCATTCTTATGCAAGGAGTCTATCTCAGACTACATAGCCCTCTCCCAGGAGTGACTATCACCCATGCGCATAGCCTCATCATAAGTGAAAGGCTCTCCTACATCTGTAACCACGACATAATGCATTGAAGGATGAAATCTATCAGTTGGACGTCGGGCTCTAGTAGACCCTCTCATGACAGGCTCTACTACTTGCCTAGCTGCCTGTCCAACACCCTAACCATGAGCATCTGCAGCTATAGGCTGTCCAACTGGCTGTGCAGGAGCTCTCGGCTCCTCCTGAAATATGACCCTGTGGATCTCGACAACTCTCTCAGGATGCCGATGCATCTTGTCTTCATGGAAGACTACATCATGACTGCGGATGACTTTTCGTGCCTACGAATCCCAGAGACAGTAACCCATCTTGCCTGCATCCCCATAGCCAAGGACAATGCATTTGACACTCTTAGGATCTAGCTTACTTCTCTTGTCCCTGGGCACATGGCAAAATGCCTCACATCCAAAGACACGGAGATGCGCATACGAGGGAGGTTTTCCAGTCCATACCTCCTCGGCAACCTGGAAATCCAAACCACTAGAAGGTGATCTATTTATGATATGCATAGCTGTACTAATTGCCTCAACCCAAAAGCTCTGTGGTAGGCCTACATGGCTAAGCATACTTTGTACATGCTCTTGGTTGGTTCTATTCATCCGCTCACCCAAACCATTCTGGGGGGGTGTAAGGGGTGGTCAATTGATGCTTAATACCCCTCTCATCACATAACTGCTCAAAAGCACGTAAGACATACTCACCCCCATTATTTGTCCTTAGGCATTTTAGCCTATACCCAAACTGGTTCTCAACCAATGCAAGCCATCTCTAAAACACAGCCAAGACATCGGATTTCAGCTTAATGGGATAAGCCCAAACTTTCCGTGAGAAATCATCTATGAAAGTAACAAAATACTTGGCACCACCCATAGATTGACAAGGCATGGGCCCACAGACATCCGAATGTACCAATGCCAAGGGCTCACGTATGCGTGGCCTACTAGACTTCTTATTCATAGACCTAGTCTGCCTGCCATAAAGACAATTCTCACATGAATCAAAACATGCATAATCAAGGGGCGGCAAGTACTGCAAACCAGAAAGCATTTTCATTCCCTTCAAAGACATATGGCCCAAACGGGCATGCCAAAGAGATACATGTGGGATAGAACCACAAACAAAACATGATCAAGGGAAGAAGCTGATACAATCAAGGGATAGAGGCTGCCAACCTTAGCACCTCTCGCAATCGCGTCTGCCACGAGTGATCTTCCATGCAGAGTCTCCAAAACATACATGATATCCTGCGTCATCAAGCTGTCCAGCTGACATGAGACTGCATGTCAAAGCAGGTACATGACATACATCTTGCATAACAAAACTGCTGCCAGAAGGAAACTGCAGCCTAACAGCACCAATGCCCACAATATCAAGAGAGCTAACATCACCCAAGCGCACAGAGCCCGAAACAGTATGGTATGAATGAAACCACTCTCGGCAAGGTGTCACATGAAAGGATGCACTTGAGTCCAAGAGCCAACACTATGCATACATAAAGTGTATCTCTGTCATCTGCGAAGCACTAGAAGAAGCTGCAAGGATATAATCATCATCATCAACATTCTCAGGCTGCATAACATTGATCTCTTCAATTTTAACACTAGACTTTGTAGGCACTATGTTGTGATCAGAAGACTTATCTTGCACTTTGTCTTTCCCCTTATCTTTGTGCCTTTCATTACGCAATTCATGGCATTGTGGCCTAATATGGCCCTTTTTCCCACAATGGTGACAAGTAACATCTGAATTCCTGCCATGGGATTTGCTACGTGACTTCCCACGAGACTTGGACCAAGATTTCTAAGAATCCCGTCCACGGCCACTGCCAGTGCCATGCTTTCCATATCCATCATTCCTGCCTGTAACTGTCATAGCATGTGACACACGAGAGGCATCCAAATTCTTACGGTTAACCTCTTCTTGCAGAAGAGCACTCTCAACATCAAATAATTTCAAGGTAGTAGTAGAGGCACATAATGCAATGCAGAATACATCCCATGACTCATTAAGAGTACCAAGAAAGAAAAGAGGAGTGACATCCTCTGCAAAAGTGATGTCTTGCGAAGTCAAGTTCTTGAGTATAGCATGGAACTGGCTCAAGTGGGCAGACATGGTCACATTCTCGTTCATGTGCAGATCCATAAGCTGCTTCAGCCAATACATCTGACTCACTGGACTTTTCTTGTCATGGAGATTCTTGATTTTATCCCACAATTGCCATGCACTCTGTTCTTCCTCAAATACATTGTAGTGAACGTATTCTATGAGAGATAATACAATAGTGGACTTGCATAACTCATCAAGCTCAATCCATTCCTCATCTGGCATAGTTGCAGGCGGATGCCCGCTCAAACTCAAAGGTTTGATCTGCGATTTCTGCACCAACACCTGCCAAATTTGGCTCTTCCAATAAGAGTAATTCATACCATCAAGCTTAGTGATATTGAAAATAGCATGTTCAGTGGACGAACTCACCATAATGCAGGTTGGAAGACTGTAGACAGTTCAAAAATGCTTGCTGTTACTGCAAAAAATGACCAAAAAATCACCAAAATCGAGAGAAAATGGCGAGAAAAGTGTAACCAAAGCTGATGCCCACCAAGTACTAGTGAAAATACATCATTTCAAAATATTTCAGCATGAAAAATCCATGTCAGTCCATACATATATACTTGCTATAATAAATTACAGATTTCAGTAAATGAGAGCTAACATTGCCAAAATCAGATCCCAAGTCAAAGTAGATACTGCCAAGACCAAAGCCGGCATCATGTGGGCATAGCATAGGCATATGACAGTCGATAAGAATGAATCCAACACCCAAACATGTCATACAAACATCTGCTAGTGAGTAGGTACACCCCCCAGTGAACGGGGCAAAGTGTTCCTGCCACTACCAAAACTTGACACAAGTAGGTGTCAGCTCACAAAGATATGGATCCAAATCTGAGACTCAGCTCATAAGCATATAGTGAACCAAGACATATAAACCATGCATCATCCCAAAGGGTAAGAAATCCCAAAGTCTCAAGTGTTTGTAACTGCTCAATAGCGTGTAACTACTCAATGTATAAAGCACCGCCTGCTCAATGTCTGATAAGCATTCAAGAATGCTCCCACTGGCACAAAAGCTGTATGTACGAGCTCAAGAGCTCAAACCAAGGCAAGACATGGTTCCAATGACATAAGTCCAAGACAATACATCAATAGTACATCTCGAACATGTAGGCAGTACAGCATCCGTATGTAGCATCCATAAGCATGTAATCCATCAAGTACATCCCAATCCAAACTCTAACAAGCCAAGTAACATCCAAGACAACTCCAAATAATCCAAAATGCATCCAAGGTAGAGCTTCAATGAGCACTCAAGCTCAACGTATGCATAGGGTAATCAACTGGGACATGAGCATCAAGCCATAGGCAACGGGTATGCATAAACCCAAGAAGCATCACTATCAAAGCATATACCACTGTCAAGAATGAACCATGTCAATGAGTGCATAATATCAAAGCTCTTCCAAAAGCATCTGGAATGAAATCCAAGCTTGAAGTCGTACCCCAAAGATCAATACTTCATGGCATATATCCAAGACATAATCCGGAACCAATAGGTATAACCCAAAGTATGTAGAATAGTTTCAGCCCACTTTTATTACTACATGAAATGATTGTCAAAACTGAGAAATTTCAGTCCCAAATCAGTGCCAAAATGATGACAAACCATAAGCATTACATTCACCAACAATGGGCATTGTTCCCATGGCGTATGGGCATCATATGAAGTATAGGTGAGCTCCAATGTACCTACAGAAGTTTGCCCATACCTGTGAACAATAGGTCTATTGTGTATTCCAGCCAAGAAGAAGCTCACTATCAGTGCTCCAAGCCTTGTCAAAGCTCAAGACATACCAACCGGCAATAGGGAGTGGCCAAATGAGGGTATGAGCTACCAAGAGTGTGCCAGGCTTCAGTGGAGCATTCAAATGCTAATTGGAAATGTTCTGCCCAGCTGACGCAATCAGCACAAACCTGCAGACTGAGGTGCTACACCATGTGTCAAGCAAGGGCTGGTGGGGAGGGCCACAAAGGGGCTAATGAAGCCTTGGACAAAGCCTCAACAAAGCCCGATCAAGCCAAGCTGAAGGGGGAGCTTCAAACTCCACATAGAAGCTCACTAATGGCTGCCCCTTCCCTGTTTACCCTATGACCAGCCTAGAACCCTGCAAGGAAAGAGTATATACCTCTGTGTGAATGCTTTGAGGGTGCCCAAAGGGGCCGAGAAGGTGCTCGAGAAGCCGGGGAGTGATGGGAGCTCAAAGGATTTGAATATGGCTGTCGAGATGGAGACCTAATGCAAGTAGGGAGTCGATGGGAAGCTAAGAATGCCACGAACCAAGCTCAAGAGTCGAGAAGCCGAGTTCTGATACTAGTTGAAAGGTGGGAAGGATCAAAGCTTGCACTCGAGAGCTATTGGCATGAGAGCAAGAGCAAGAAAGAGAGAGACAAGAAATGGGAACTCCAATGGTCACAATGTGTGATCGGGCCTTCCTTTATTCAAACTATCACTAAAAGAATAAAGAATAAAGTGATGGTGACGGGTGTTTGCCACCTACAGTGTGCAGTGGCGGTGACTGTCAATGTAGTAATACACAGGTAGCTAGGCGGAGGCGCCTTTACCCCCAACAGCTTCAACTTATTAAAGTTTACTTTAGTTTTGGATTCTACCCCTGCAAATCTACTAAAAGGATTGTAGAGCCATTCTTTCCTATGCAAATGATCTTATAAAGGCCATCCCATTTGGGTTCTAACTTACCAAGAAATAACTTGCGATGTGTATCATAATATAGAATCAACTGACCCTTCACAAATTTATATCTTTTAGCATGAAGGTCACGGAGAACTTTTATCCTCTTCTTCCCTACCTCTTGATGTAAGAAAGCCTACAATCAGATCTCATCAAGATGTTCTAGGAAGGTCAACCTTTCTTGCAATGCTTCCTCCTCACCCAAAGAATGGTTCAATGCAAACCTCACAATGGGTAACTCAATTTCCAAGGGCAAGACACACTCTTTCCCATATACAAACTTAAATGGGGTGTGGCATGTTGCTCTCTTAAACATAGTATTATAAGCCTAAATGGCCACATGAAGTTTCTTGTCCTAGTCGTGCTTACCCTCAGATACAATCTTGGATAAAATCCCTACAAGTAGCTTGTTAGTACTTTCTACAGTCAAGGCTTCAGTGATCTTATTCAGAAAGTGTGGTTTTATTATATGGGGTGATTTTATTATATTTAATTTTTAGAGCTTCAATCAAGGCTTCTATGATCTTATTCAGAAAGTGTGTCCTACATTTGAACACTAGTTCTTTAGGCAGATTGAAACGACAGACAATTTGTTCCATAATATTACTAGCTATTTCCTTAGCATTGTCCTTCATCGTAGCTCAAGCTTCAGACCATTTTGTAAAGTAGTCCCTTGTCACAATGTTATAACGCTTCTGCGCATAGCACGCAAAGGATACACAAGTCCAACAAAATCAATGCCCCACTTCTCAAAGGCCAAAGTCACAAGAATAGGATTAAGTAGCCGCTTACGATTTTTCCTAGCATTGTGTCTCTGACAAACATCACAACACTTAACATATGCAAAAGCATATTGGAAAACCATTGGCCACCAATAGCTAGCACGTAAAGCTTTCTCGATAGTAGCCATCTAGTAAAATGGCCTTCACGTATTGAATTATGACATTCCTCTAAAATAAAGGGCACCTCATCAAGTACCACACAACGATGATAAATCTCATCCAAACCTTTCCTATATAAGACACCTACTATTATTGAAAAGCAAAGTGCTTGCTACTTAATCTTCCTCTTCTCTGATTTATAAAGAGTTTCTGCTAGGTTGCTTGTTGATAGATAATGTGTGATAGACACATACCATGATGGAATAGAGGATGCATAAATTTTGCATAAGTCATTGTAGTCACTATTATCAGCCCATTCTTCCTTAGGCTCACCAAAATCTACTACACACTCTACAATACCCTACAGCTTCTATGACTTGCTCCTAATCTCATAGTCAAACTCCTGAAATGAGATCAACCACTTGGCTAGGTGATCAGGGGATTGAAGCTTGTTCGGTAATAAGGGAAATCCCTCTACATTGGTGAAGAACACCATCTTCTCATAAAGAATATAGTGTTTGAACTTCTTGGTAGTGAACACCATAGCCAAGAAAACCTTCTTCAAATAGCTATAATGAAGCTCTGAAAGTCCCAACTTCAGACTTGGGAATGCAATAGGATGATAAAGCTATGCCTCCAAAATTTGGGATAGGCAAAAGTAATACTATGCCTTGTCATAGTCGTGAATATATAGAAAATCTCACCCCTTTTTGGAGCTTTTAAAACTAGCGCTTTGGATAATTCCATTTTAACATCTTCAAATGCCACTTTGCATGCTTCTGTCCATTCAAGAACATGGCTATGAGATAAAAGATTTGTCAAGGGTAATGACCGTTCAGCCAATGCATTAATGAATCAACGATAGTACCCCATGCATTAGGAGAAATATGGACTCTCTTTTTTGCCCCTTAATAAGGGGTTTCTCTCACCTCTCTCTCTCTCAAAAGAGATTCCAAAATAATGTTATAATAAGAGATATTCTACAATCAAGCAAATCTAGTATTTGTATTTTTAATAGAATTCACCTATTATTTTATCCCCAAATTGTAAGATAAGGTCACTTTTTCTCAAAATCCTCACAACTTAAAAAATACAATTCTATTTTCTCCAAAAACGGAGCCAATCATTGACAGACAATTCTTTAATACCCTCATGACTTTTAACATGAAAATATATTAGAATCATTCTCATTCCCGCTTCTTAAAAGGATGTAAGTTAAAAAATGGCAACATGTACACATCATATTTTAAGATTATTTTTTACCCAAATACACCTTTTTGATTCGAGAGTTTTCTTGTAAATTTTTATCTCTTTTGGACAAGTACATACCCATTTCTGGGCATTTTTTCCTTCTCTCCAAAACCTCTAGTTTTATTCCAAATTTTGTGTACTCTTCTCTTTCCCTCCAAAATATGGTTTCTTTCATACAAAATCTTCTGAAGCAGCATTGAGGAGTGGTTTCAATACCATTTACTCAAATCAAATAATCTCTATCTACAACACTCTTTACACTACTACACTAATACACTACTACAAGTAATCTTCATCTTCAACACTATATTGTAAGCAATCTCCCTCTTCAATAGTCTATACTATAAGCAATCAAGTGATAATGGAAGTATCTTCATTTTTCATCTTTGTGATGTTATTATTCTTCACAATTGTTGTTTATTCCTTAAGAAAATAAGTGATAGAGTGATAGAGAGTACATTTGGGCAAAAGATAAGATGACATTATTGTTCTTCACTATCCAAGATTTTGAATAAATATGTTTAATAATCTTTGACCAATTCTTTTTTAGAGAGAGAGAGAGAGAGAGAGAGAGAATATTTTGGATAGAACAGAAGATAAGATTAGAGCCTAAAAAGAAGTTGATTCTAATATAAGATTAGACTCAGCTAACTAGGGGTTGATTAGGGTCCAATTGGGTAAAAAAGAATACAAATATAGTGAACCAAAGGGGTATATTTATGTGATTTGAATGTTAATCCAAGTTAAAATTGTCACACATTTTTCTTTGTAGAATGAGGTGCAGGATGTACTAAGAGAAAGAGAGATATTCACTTCCAATTGGAGGATGAATATGCACCACTATTTAAAAGAATTGTCAAAAGGGATGATGCAATAAGATACAATATACAATAAGAAAGAAATACATAGAAAAAAAATGTGGATCTTTGGTTTAATGGGTGAATTTATCCACCTGATCCACTAACTCAAAGGCCACCACAATTTCATGGGCTTATATCATTTGTAAAGTTTGTTTATGAAGGCAACAAAGGATTGTATGGATACATATATAGACTTATGACACAAGGATCAGTAGGGGTTTATCAAGCCTTAAGAAATATGTAGATAAGATTACAAGGATGTGTGTAGTCTTTGATGGAAAAAGATAGATTGTTGGCTGAGAAGGATAGGGACTCAGAGGCTACAACAAGCAATGTTTATCATTGAAGATACTATGCATACTACACATGTACAGAATATTGAGTTACATTTTAAAATTATTGTAACGTGTCCGCTTGACCACTTGTGGGGCACGTCTTAGCAACCCATCGGGAGGGGAGTCTAGAAAGTTCCACCTGGCACTTGCAAGGAATGTCATAGGGTTTGCAATCTAGGTCTTCCCGAGTCTACCCCGAAGTGGAAGTATCTGACCGTTCCCACTTAGGACCGACCTGAAGTCAGGGTTCTTTCCTATCAACCAAGTCTCTAGGAAGTAGCTAGTGTCGAGCTCCAGATGACCCACTTTGAGTAGGAACAACAGAGTCGAAGCAGATTTATGCTGCACTTGGTTCATAGAGAATGGGAAACGAGAGGGATGCACCGCTCAACCTCTCTGCCCGTACGGCATAGTCCCATTTCGGTCCCCTAAAACGGCATGAATCGGGTTCTAACTTAACAATACCTAAAGTCATCAGACGGTAAATCCTTGTGAGAAGCCTCCCAGTTCTCTGGGACCACCCAACCATAGGACGGACCCGTCGGGGGATTCCATCCACTCACTTCCCTTGATAGCTTTAGTTGTCTAATTAGATCCTACCACATTTGTGTGTGACATTTAAAATCAACTTCATTCATTAAGCCTTTTAGGGCACAGAGTTCATTCACGTAATTTACAACACATACACAAAAAAAAAACAAGCAGTCCTTTTATCAAACAAGTTCCTTAACTTATCTTTAAGTTAATCTTTGTCTCCTGCCCATACAGGAGAATTATGTATCCCTTCTATCCAACAGAAGTACCCGGTCCAAATCTCATGGCACCGAAATTTTCATCCTTTATCTAGGATAGGATCTTCCAATGTCCTAGACGTTGGGTTCATGGGGATCTCTAACTCCATTTTGGACAGGCAAGGGGTGTCCAGAGCTCCACCTGACTCACAAGCGGTCTAGGAGTGAGATGCCATTTTCGTGGTTGGCCTTTTCACCACTTGACCATCGACCTGTGAATCAAGCAGTGCCCTCTCACGATAATCCGCGATGTGATCTTGGAGATGATCCACGCATGCAAAATATCATTCCTTAATTAATCCAATTAAAATTCAAGCACAATCAAAGCAATCAGTCCCAATATTATATTCTAAAAAAACATTCCCTTATTCCCATGGCAACTTGTCATTACAGACCCCTACCATGCATTTGCCATCAACACAAGCCTTTGAATATTTATCCAAATCACAATGCAACAATCCCTTGATTGAAAGAAAAACATTTAGGGTGTTGCTCAATCAACCAACAAAACTAATTGTATTTTTCCCAAACAATACAATAATAGATGCGACAATAATTCCATCTCATATTCGCTCTCCCCCTTGGGACCAAAGAGTAGAATTTACTTAATATTCCCTCCTTTAGCCTAAGGCATATGCTAAAGGTTCAAATACTATACATGACGTAAGTCCTATCATTCCAATGCAAATTAACCAATCTAGCAAGAGCATTTATGCCTCTTCTCTAAGTGATAATTATCTTTTAGCATTTCTCTACTATGCAACATTTTTTCTTGGCTTTATCTTCCTTTCTCCTAAGGCAAGGAGTTGCATGTCATCGATGTACAGTTTACATAATCTCTCCCAGGTATATACCGTGTATATGAATTTGTGAACTTTAAACAATATTATCCTCGGTAAAGATTAATCAAAGACTCATCGATGCTCAGTACTTTAGTGTCCCATATGTTGCTTATGCTATGCATGGATTCATCACATAGCAAGTAGGTGCAATTTAACTCCCTTTGATACAAGCACTTCACAAACTTCATCTTTGAATATTTAAGATGCGATTTATCCTTTTCAATTCTTGCGAGCATTAAAACAAGCATAAATCAATTTGAAAATACATTACTTACAATCGGTACCGCAATTGGATTGATAATGATGCCTTCGCCTAAAGCTCAGTTGCTGGTTGTAGGATTGTCATCCGCACGCGACATTCCTCGCTTGGAGGCCATCGTCCGTAAGTAGACTTAAGATATTAAGAAGGGGGAATAGATTCAAGATGGGAGAGCAAAAGAGAAGATGGTTAAATCGAGGATCGAGATTGAGAAAAATTATGCAGCCTCTCGAGGTAACTCTTCTCTCTCTCTCTCTCTCTCTCTCTCTCTCTCTCTCTCTCTCTCTCTCTCTCTCTCTCTCTCTCTCTCTCTCTCTCAAGCTCTCAAGCTCTCTCTCACAATCTCTTGGAGGGATGTACTCTCTCTCTCCCTCTCTCTTGTAGCCTTTCGAGGTCTCCTTATGCTCCCTTGTGCCTCCCCATGCCTCATATTTATAATGAATTAGAGAGGAGGGGATAAGTCTGAGAACAAGAGTGGAGGGGCTCTTAGAAGACTCAATGATCTGATGCTCAGATCATAAACCTGATTGTTGCATTGGCTCCAAAAGGGGGGTAAAACTCCAAGACACTTGATTAGAAAGCTCTTAGTTCACTCCTTCTTTTTTCTGTTCGAAGTGCTGTCTACTGCCTGTAGATTGCGATCGCGGCGCGCACGATTTCGCAAATCACTTTTCTTTATTTTTCTTTTTATAAATTCTCCAAAACTAACTAAAACATCACTTGTTTTTCTTTTAAATGACTTTTAGTTCTATCTTTTTAGGATAATATCTAAAATATAATAGTTCCCCCCCCCCCCCAAGAATCTAATATTTTTGGACCATTCAAACTATACACATTAATATTAGTGATTAATATGGCTCATAAGTCCCATTCACATTGTACTTTTCATGAAGGGTGGCTACGGTCCTTATCAATCCGAGGAAAATGTCAAATTTATGACTCTCGATTTTTTTTAATATATTTTTTATTGAATGAGAATTATTAGCTATTAATGCTAGTTAGTTTTTACCTTAGTTAGTCTTTAGTTAGTAATCTTACTAACTTATTAATTGACTAACTAACTTTTGAACTAACCAACTAACTTTTATTGCATGGAAATGTTACATCCTCCCCCCCTATTAGAGAAATCGAGATGTCCTCATCTCGAGAGAAACTGGGGAAGACAAGCACTAATGGGGCTTATGACCTGTGGGTTAAGACCCACCATGCATCCGCTGCGCTACTCTTAATGTTTCAAGTAGTGCACTCATATTATTTGAACTAACCATAGGTACAAGAGTAGGATTTATTCTCAATCGTGTTACATGTCGATTAAGCTATTAGGAATTTTAGTCCTCCTAATAAGGTTTAGTGGGCTCTAGATCTTCCTCTTCATCTGATTTGTCTATATATCCATAGACTGCACATGTGTAGCTTCGTTTTCTTGGAGGCTCAATGTCTTCTGGACTTAGATCAGGGCAGTCTGCTTGGATATGTCCTAGCTCGTTACAATGGAACCATTGACGGTAGGGACATCTCCTACGGATGTGCCCTATCTCTCTGCATGTATGGCATCTCTTATCCTGATCTCCATAGTCATCTTTGCTACAATTGCCCGATTTAAGTTCTTGGATGATTGGATTCACTTGGAGTAATGCGTCTTGCAAGTCCGTTGGCCGCATTGCTTCAAGACGGTGGTTCAGAGGAGTGTTCAGGCCATGGCAAAACTTGAATACTTGCTGTTCAATATCCATAGGTGGAGCATATTTTAGTAGGATTACAAACTTTGAGTAGTAAGCTTCCAGGGTTAATTCGAGCTGCTTGAGCTTGAAGAATTCATTCATCTTCAAGGTCTGGTAGGTTGGCGGAAGGTATCGTCCGCATACAACATCTTTCAACTGAGTCCACGTAACAACGGCTTCAGAAATACCTTGATCTTTGCACCATTGCTTCCACCATAACCGAGCCTGGCCAACTAACTTCAGTTTTCCAATCATTGCTTGATTCATGAAGGCAGTTCCCGAAGCAAAGAAATAGTCATCCATCGTCTCAATCCATATTTCTGCTTCTGCTGCTGCGACGTCTAACTCTTCTCCATCAAACTCGAATGCCTTAATTTGCTTGAGAAGAAATTTCTTCTCTTATATGTCAGCATTCGTGGGAGATGTCCCTACCGTCAATGCTTCCATTGTAATGAGCTAGGACACATCCAAGCAGACTGGCCTAATCTACGTCTAGAAGACATTGAGCCTCCAAGAAAATGAAGCTACACAGGTGCAGTCTATGGATATATAGACAAATTAGATGAAGAGGAAGATCTAGAACCCACTAAACCTTATTAGGAGGACTAAAATTCCTAGAGGCTTAATCAACATGTAACATAATTGAGAATAAATCCTACTCTTGTACCTATGGTTAGTTTGAATAATATGAGTGCACTACTTGAAACATTAAGAGTAGAGCAGTGGATGCATAGTGGGTCTTAACCCACAGGTCATAAGCCCCATTAGTGCTTGTCTTCCCCAGTTTCTCTCGAGATGAGGACATCTCGATTTCTCTAAGGGGGGAGGATGCAATATTTCCACGCAATAAAAGTCAGTTGATTAGTTCGAAAGTTAGTTAGTCAATTAATAAGTTAGTAAAATTACTAACTAAAGACTAACTAAGGTAAAAACTGACTAGCATTAATAGCTAATAATTTTCATTCAGTTAAAAATATATTTAAAATTTTTGAGAGTCATAAATCTGACATTTTTCTCGCATTGATAAGGACCGTAGCCAGCCTTCACGAAAAGTACAATGTGAACGAGACTTATGAGCCATATTAATCACTAGTATTAATGTGTATAGTTTGAATGGTCCAAAAATTTTAGATTCTTAGGGGGGAAAAAACTATTATATTTTAGATATTATCCTTTAAAAATAGAACTAAAAGTCATTTAAAAGAAAAGACAAGTGATGTTTTAGTTAGTTTTGGAGAATTTATAAAAAGAAAAATAAAGAAAAGTGATTTGCGAAATCGTGTGCGTCACGACCACAGTCTACAGGCAATAGACAGCACTTCGAACAGATAAAAGAAGGAGTGAACTAAGAGCTTTCTAACCAAGTGTCTTGAGGTTTTACCCCCCTTTTGGAGCCAATGCAACTATCAAATTTATTATCTAAGCATCAGATCATTGAGTCTTCTAAGAGTCCCTCCACTATTGTTCTCAAACTTATCCCCTCTTGATGCCCGGAGGCATATTACACGGTGGATTCCGTGCCACGATGGATTCCGTGAGGTTTTACAATGGATTCCGTAAACTTTTATTATCATGGCTCATACACAAAGTGGATTCTTTGTGCGAGAAGTCAATGGGGACGCCTATCCTTTTCGGGCGTTTTGTTAATTTAGTGTGTACATGGGTGATTCCATAGCGAGTGATTCCGCAAAATACATATTTAAACTAATAAACATTTATGAGTTTAGAGTGCGCACTCGTGATAAATTAAGGTTAGGATTGATTTCTAACCAATTTATTTATGTAGCTGAAGACTGCTAGGTATTCACTTTTGTCGGTTTAATTGTATTATTTTACTAATGATTGTGAATGCTTCAGTTGATGTGTAGAGATAGCAGCGGTAGCAGTGGAAAGCATTGGAGGATAGCGTGTATTCAAATTATCGTCAATATTTTGATGGTCGCATATCTTAGGCATGGCACCTATATTTTGTCGCACCTATTTATCAAGGCATTTGATATTTATTTATTATTTTTGTATGCGCATGGGTGCACGATTTAGATATTTGTATTTAGACATTGTATTTGGGTATGCCTGACTTCTTGGGCGCCCATTAGCTTTAATTATCTATTTGGCACAAAAGCAAACTCAAAAGCTAAAGCGTGCTATTTTGTAATTTGGGCTATTATTTGAGCTTGAAGATGATTAATATATGAAATACATGCTTTGTGGAGCGCTCACATAAGGCATGGGGGGATATTGCACCCAATTGGTCTCTTGTTCATGTTGTGCAAGCTTTCTACATTGATTTGTGTGCAAAAAGTAGAGTTATTTTGTTCTTGGGAACCTTCTAACGCTCACTACGTGCGCTTACAGCATCTGATCTGTGCATCAAGATTTTTTCTAGATGCACTTCGACAGAATCCAACGTAAGCGTTTGTTTGTCAATCAGAGTCCATTTGACCCCCCATTTACCATAAAAGGTTTGGTGTTATGAACTAGCTACTGAATCCAAAAGCCAAAAAATATGTGACAGAGGCTAGGTGATAGATTTTGACGCTACAAAGCCACCCGTCCAATCTAATTGCAATTCTGAGTTTGTTTGCTCCCTCAATTGGGTCGAAACCACTTCAAGCAAGTATGAAAGTAAAAAATGAACTAGTTATTAGGGGGTTTAATGTTAAGGTTGATTAGTAAAGCCACAAAACTCAAGAATTGAAATGCCATGGGGGGGAGGGAAGGGGGCATATTTTTTTCGATACCTCCTCCATCCCCTCAAAAATGACAATTTTCGAGCTGCAATGATTCTCTTCCTCCTCTTGGGCATTGGTTGGATCAATATTTCACTCTCCATCGCTTCGATTCTTGCGATAAATGATGTAGTATTCAGTAATGTTAAAAAACAATCTTTCTCTCTGGCTCTATGAACATGGTTCATATGGACGCAGTGTGTATTTAGGTCCATACAAATTTGTTGAGTTTACATACCATCTTTTCTTTCCCCTTTGCAACAAAACCCTCAGGTGCTAAATATAGATGTCCTCATGCAGATCACCATGTAAGAAAGTATAGCAACCAAACCCAAGATGGTTTGCAAAGTATTCATTTTGACTACAGGAGAGAAGATTTCATCAAAGTCTTTATCATTTATACATTTTATTCAAAACACACAAAAGTACGGTTTTATGCTAAATTGTTAATTTTATGAGTTCCATTATGGCAAATTGTGTTTCCATGGATAAAAATGAAGAGTAATAATGAATCTTAGTATTCTTAAGTATTTCACATCAAAAAATGTAGAAAAATTAGAATTTTAATTATAAATAATTGTGAAAAATAGAGAAAATTGAGTTTTAATTGAGAAAAAATTAGATATCACGTGTGGAAAATTATGAAAAATTAGGGTTATGTTTGTGCAAGTATAATGGAGATAGGGCATGAGTATTTGCCTCAATTTATTCCCATTTGTATGTTTTAGTGTGTATTTATTACTTTCATTATGAAGAAACATACATGGAAACACCTCTTAACCTACCTATCGCAAGCAATATTTATACACTCAAAGTCATCCACTTTGCATTGCATTGCATCAATATGGTATAAACAGAACTATCTCCTAGATGCATAGCACTTGGTTTCAAACTATTGATCCACTATAAGTATAAGGCTCTCTATGATGTAGGTTTAGTATAATCATCTCCCTTGGAGACTGATTTGGTGAGGAATATACTATCTCTTAGAACCAATATTGTGGAGAGTGGACTTTGTGCGTATATGTTATATGTTGAGATGACACATTCTAAGGCCAATCCCTGGGGTATAGGAGAGTCGTAGTGGGGCCACAACAATAAGCTGGGGGATGCTCCCTTTGTTTGTGTTACGAGATTTAGCCACCGATATATTTGGGTATTCCCTCTGCTTGGAGTGAGGAAGGGCATCATGTTGGACTAGAATCTAAAGATTGTATCTACAAATGTGTTCTTTCAATAAATTAGTTTGTAGTGTCTATATGCTCCTAGTCACGAGGCCATGGGGTTATTTTTCGGTGAGTTTAGGAGGCTCGGCTAGAGCCCTAGAGCCAGTGTCCGTCAGCCTATTTTTGGTCTCGATATGGATCGATATAAATGAGTCTTAAATTTTAAGCACTACATAAGAGGACTTCACTTTGTATCATGAATAAGATTTCAAATCTCTTATTGTGTCTAGGAAAAATGGCTAGGTCTAAGGTAGTTGCAAAGAAGCTTCCCCTTAGAGTCCCATATCACGTTCAACTTCATGGAGTATCTACTAGCTTAGATGCAGTCTTGGACAATGATACTTCATAGCCTATGAACGGACACCGTCCCCTTCTCAACCTAGCCCAACTTCCCCAAGCCATCTTGAGAGCGATCCTCCTTAGTATCTCCACAAGAAATGCAAGTGCAAGCCAGATATAGTGACCCTGAGAGAAATCTAGAAGTATTAGTGCTCTTTTAATCTCATCCTTTCAAAGATGAGTTTCTCAAGACTTGTTCACGAGATTGTGTAAGACCTCTACTACACAAAAAGCAAGAGCTGGTTTCTAGCAAAGGATCAAGATAGATTCGATTGCTTCACAAAAGAATATCTTTATACTCTATAGTGTGTTGCAGAGGCCTTTTTGCTAAACTTGATGATTGATCCTTAGTGTTGTGTAATACATGCAAAGCACATCATTGTAACTCCCAAGGACTTTCAACTTGTAATAAATCTTCAAGTAGTAAAGGATACATTTGATCCAATGGAATGAATATAGTTTGTAAATTTATAATGTTCTCTTTTTTGGAATAGTATTCTTCTTGTGTACTAGACACATAACTATATCCTAAAGTAAAACTATTGTACTCACCTAAAATTATGAATTACGTTTTTACTCTCATCCTTCTCTCTCCACTTTAATGTGTATCTTTGCTGTAGTTTTTGCTAGTAATATTGATTCCAATAGGAAAAACATGTGAAATTTTTCCATTTCTCATTGCAAACTTTTCTCCTAATACCTCTATGTATTCTATGTGGTGCAAAGTTTCTAAGGGCCAGTAATTGCAACCTTCATTTCTCAATCATCTATCACCCATAATTTTGGTATAAGATAATTTAAAAATACAAACTACATCGAAATATGAGGAGACTTCACACATGCACCCATTAGACTCTTGATATCTCTATATAGTTCATGTGGTGTGAAGTTTCTAAGAGCCAATAATAACAGCATTCATATCTCAATTATTGATTCATCCATAATTTTGGTGTAGGATAATTTTAGAAATACCAAACTGTATCAAAATGTGACTATAAGATAGAATATTTGCACTACTCTGGTGATTGCAATAATATAACAATATATTTGAAACTTATGATCATCAAAACCTATTGAAATCATAAACATGAGAAAACTGTGACTAGATGATTCAATTTTGATAAATCTTTTTTAATAAAAAATATCTACATAAATTCATGAATAAAAGTAACACAAAATTGGATGAATTTACCTATAAGCTAATTTGTTGAAGATAAGATTGAATTGTTACTAATCAAAACCTAGAGTTACAGAATATCCGCTCTGCCTTGTATTAGGTGCCACAATAACAATCGATCTAAAAGTTAGAACTAGCTTCAAACCCTACTATTATAATATTTCCATGCAATTAAAAATTAATTACTTAGTTCAAAAGTTAGTTAGTCAATTAATAAGTTAGTAAGATTACTAACTAAAGACTAACTAAAGTAAAAACTAACTAATATTAATAACTAACAATTTTTATTTAATTAAAAATATTTATTAAAAAATCAAGAGTCACAAACCGATATTTTCTCTGAATTGACAAGGATTGTAGCTACCCATCACAAAAGTTATCACACGTGAATGGGAGTTATGAGTCATATTAGTCATTAATTCAGTGTGTATAGTATGGATGGTCCAAAAATTATAGATTTTTGGACAAAAACTAGCATATTTTAGATATTTTAGATATTATTATAAATATCTTAAAAATATATGGAATTTTCCAAAACTAGATTTCATGTAAAAAAAAGCAAGTGGTTTTTTCAGCTGATTTTGGAGATTTAATACAAAAAATAAAGGATTAGCAAAATCACACGCGCCGCAATCGCAGTTTACATGTAGTAAATAGCACTTCGAACAGGAAGACGAAGGAGTGATCTAGAAGATTTCTAAACAAGTGTTGTAATATCTCTACACAATAAAAGTTAGTTGGTTGGTTCGTAAGTTAGTTAGTCAATTAATAAGTTAGTAAGATTACTAGCTAAAGACTAACTAAGGTAAAAACTAACTAACATTAATTATTGGTACTTTTTATTTAATTTAAAATATTTTATTTACAAAAATCAAGAGCCGTAAATTCGATATTTTTCTCGGATTGGCAAGGACCGTAGCCACCCTTCACGTAAATTACAATGTGAACGAGACTTATGAGTTATATTAATCACTAGGTTAATGTGTATAGTTTGGATGGTCCAAAAATATTAGATTTTGGGCAAAACTAGTATATTTTAGATACTTTAGATATTATCCTTTAAAAAAAGACATGGAGATTTTTAGAAACTGGATCATTTAAAAGAAAAGACAATAGATATTTTAGTTAGTTTGCAGATTTTATAAAAAGAAAAAAATAAAGAGAGGATTTGCGAAATCGCACGCGCCACGATCGCAGTACACAGGCAGTGGACAGCACTTCGAACAGAGAAAAGAAGAAGGACTGAACTGAGAGCTTTCTAATCAAGTGTCTTGGGGTTTTACCCCCCTTTCGGAGCCAATGAAACCATCAGATTTATGATCTAAGCATCAGATCACTTATCTTTCCAACATCCCCCTCCACAAAGAGCTCCACTTCTCAACCACAAGCCCTCCTCTCTAATTCACTATAAATATGAGGCATGGGAGAGGCATAGAAAGGACAAGGAGACCCCGAGAGGCTGCGAGAGGAAGGTAGAGAGAAGGATACCCCTCCATGAGATTGTGAGGAAGAGCTTGAAAGAGAGCTTGAGAGAGAGAGAGAGAGAGAGAGAGAGAGAGAGAGAGAGAGAGAGAGAGAGAGAGAGAGAGAGAGAGAAGAGTCACCCCGAGAGGCTGCAAGGAAGAGAATTAGCTCAATTCCCTCTATCTCGATCCTCGACTTAACCATCTTCTCTTACGCTCCCCCATCTTGAATCTATTCCACCTCCTTAATCTCTTGAGTCTATTTACGGACAATGGCCTCCAAGCGAAGAATGTCGCGTGCAGATGACAATCCTGCAACCAGCAACAAGGCTTCGGGAAAAGGCATCACTATCAACCCAACTGCGGTTCCGGTCGTAAGTAATGTATTTTCAAATTGATAGATGCTTGCTTTGATTCTCGTATGAGATACGTTAGGCCCCATACTACGATGCACGAGTATACGTCATGGGAAAGGATAAATTTCATCTCGCCTACTCGGAAGATGGAGTTTGTGAAGTGCATATATCAAGGGAAGATAGTTGCACCTAGTTACATATGACTTATTTGCTAGTAGAGCAATTACAAGGAAGAATTAGTCAAGCGTTATGAATGGCATAGTCGTCAAAAAAACAACATTAAAAGATTAGGCATACAAGTGCTAGATTAAAGTATAATCAAGGGTTATAAATAGCATAATTGCTAAAAGAATATAACATTAAGAATCATGAATAGAGAAGTACTAGTTTAAAGTTTAGATACTTCAAAAGTACTTAGCCTAAGAACCCAAATATTAAGAAAAACTAGATTCTAGCTCAATGCACAGCCTATTGGAGTGTAATTACTTGAGATCATCTCGCACTTATCTTATCAAGTATTTACACGTTATGCCTATAACATGTTTGATATATGAGGATAATTTTCTAGTTGCCTCATGACTTGACTAAGAGCTAGTACAAGAAATTGATCATAGGGGTTAAAACTAGGATATCTTGAGATCCGTTGGAAAATGATGACTTTTGCCAATCCAAATTCAGGGTTGGGTTATCAATCAAGGTAAGTGATCTATAGAACTTACATCATGAATAGTGTTTGAACCCTTAACATATGCCCTAGCCGAAGGAATGAAGTGTTAAGAATATTTTTGCATAATATTGCTCTTAGATCCCAAGGGGGAGAGCAAATATGCAATGGAAAATATTATATCATCTACTCTTGCATTGTTTTGGAAAGAATCCAATTGGTTTTGTTGGTTGATCGAACAATATCCTAGATGCTTTTACATTCAACTGGTTGTTAGTTGTTGTTTGGATGATTATTCCAAGTGCTTGTGATTTATGGTAAATGAATGGCAAGGGTCTGTGATGACAAGTTGCCATGGGAATAAATGAATGTTTTCTTGGAAAATGATATTAGGCCGAATGCCTTGTTTGTGCTTGATTCTTAAAGGATTTAATGAAGGAATGATATATTATACGAGTGGATCACCTCCATGGTCGCACCACGTATTAACCCAAGAGGGCACTGCTTGATTCATGGGCCAAAGGTCGAGTGGTGAAAAGGCCAACCACGGGAATGATGTTTCACTCCTAGATAGCTTGCGGGTCAGTTGGAGCTCTGGACACCCCTTGCTAGGTCTAGAATGGAGTTGAACACCTCCGTGGCCCCCAACATCTGGGCATGTTGGGAGATCCTATTCTAGATAAAGGATTGAGTTTGTGGTGCCATGTGAGTTGGACCAGTTACTTCTGCAGCGCAGAAGGGATACTTTTGTTGGACAGAAGCGATACATAATTTCTCCTGTATGGGCCGGAGACAAAGATTAACTTGAAGATAAGTTAAGGAACTTGTTTGAACTTGTTTGTCAATAGACTGCTTTGCTCTGTTTTCGTGTCCGTGCTATAAGTTATGCGAACGAACCCTGTTCCCTAAAAGGCTTAATTAATGAAGCTGATTTTAAGTGTCACACATAAATGTGGTAGGACCTAATTAGAAAACTAAAGCTATTAAGGGAAGCGGGTGGGCGAAACCCCCGACGGGTCCGTCCTACGGCAGGGTGGTCCCAAAGAACTGGGAGGCTTCTCACAAGTTTTTATCATCATTCGACCTTAGAAATTGTTAGGATAGAATCTCGATTCATGCTGTTTTAGGGGACCGGAATGGGACTATACCCTATGGGCAGAGAGGTTGAGCAACGCATCCCTCTCATTTCCCATTCTCTTTGAACCAAGTGCGGCATGGGTCTGCTTCGGATTGGGTATCTCTGCATAAAGTAGGATGTCCAAAACCCGACGCTAGAATGCTAACAGGAGACCTTGACAACTAGGAACCCGAATTTTAGGTCGATCCTAGTGGGTTCGGTCGTAAACGTTCCGTTGCAAGGCTGATTCGGGAAACCCTAGGCGACAAAACTCGGAACATTCCCTGGGAGTGCCGGGCAACGACGCTTAGATTTGTTTCTCGATAGACCGCTAAAAGAGTGCCTGGAAAGCCAATGGGCGGGCACCTCACAAGTGTCTTGGGATCTTACTACCCTTTTGAAGACAATGGAACCATCAAATTTAAGATTTGAGCATCATATCACTGATTTTTCCAAGATCCCCTCCACGAAGAGCTCTTCTTGTCAGCCACAATGCTTTTTCTCTTGTATAGCTATAAATATGAGGCATGGGGAGCAGTTAGAGAGGCACAAGGAAGCACAACGAGACCCCGAGAGGCTGCGAGAGAGAGGTAGAAGGATACCCCTCCAAGAGATTGTGAGAAGGAGCTTCACACACCTACACACACACACACACAGGAGTTACCCCGAGAGGCTGCGAGGGAGAGAGTTAGCTCAATTCCCCCTATCTTGAGCTTCAAGTAAGCCATCTTCTCTTACTCTCTCTCCAATCTCAAATTCATTACTCCTTCTTTATCCCTCGAATCTACTTGCAGACTTTGAAAAAGAAAATGTTATCGCATCTATTCTTGCATTGTTGGAAAAATGCAATTGGTTTTGTTGGTTGATGTAACAACATCCTAAATGCTTTTACAGTCAACTGATTGATGGATTGTCATTTGGATTATTATTCCAAGTACTTGTGATTGATGGTAAATTCATGCAGGGGTCTGTGATGACAAATTTCCATGGGAATAAAGGAATGTTTTCTTGAAAAATGATATTAGGACTAACGGCCTTGATTGTGCCTGATTCCTAACTTGATTAATTAAGGAAATGATGTTTTGCATGGGTGGATCACCTCCAAGATCACACCGCGGATCGACCTGAAAAGGGCATTGCTCGATTCACAAGCGGAAGGTTGAGTGGTGAAAAGGCCAACCATGGAAATAATGTTTCACTCCTAGGCAATTTGTGGGTCATGTGGAGCTTTGGACACCCCTTGCCAAGTCTGGAACGGAGTTGGAGACCTCTGTGGCCCCAACGTATGTGGCATTGGAAGATCCTATTCTAGATAAAGGATGGAAATTGTGGTGCTATGTGATTCGAACTAGTTACTTCTGCAGGGCAAAAGGGACATGTAATTTCTCTTGTACATGTATGGGCAGGAGACAAAGATTAACTTGAAGATAAGTTACGGAACTTGTTTGTCAAAAGGATTGTTTGCTTTGTTTTCATGTCAGTGCTATAAGTTACACGAATGAACCATGCTCCCTAAAAGGCTTAATTAAGGAAGCTAATTTTAAATGTCACACATAAATGTGATAAGACCTAATTAAATAACTAAAGAATGCCTATTGAGGGAAGTAGGTGGATGGAACCCCCGACGGGTCTGTCTTACGATAGGGTAGTCCTAGAGAACTAGGAGGCTTCTCACAAGGTTTTACCAACCCTTAGAAATGGTTAGGTTAGAACCCCGATTCATACAGTTTTAGGGGATCGAAATGGGACTATGCTCTATGGGTAGAGAGGTTGAGTAATGCATCCCTCTCGTTTTCCATTCTCTTTGAACCAAGTGCGGTATGGATCTACTTCAGCTTGGGTATTTGCGCGTAAGTAGGATATCCAGGACTCGATACTAGAATGCTGTCAGGAGACCTTGACCACTAGAGAACCTGAATTTTAGGTCGATCCCAGTGGGTTCACCTGTGAATGTTCCATTGTGAGGTGGACTCGAGAAACCCTAGGGTACAAACCCCATAACATTCCATGGGAGTGCCGGGCAGTATCACTTAGATTCGTCTCTCGATGGACCGCTAAAAACATGCATGGATTGCTGATAGGCATGCACGTTACAACTATAAAGACAGCAAAAAAAGAAAAACACAGAGAGGAAGAAAGAGAATGTGTGTGAGTGAGTGGAAGAGAGAAAGCAATGAGCACCTATCCAACCACGTCCAAATTGATCCCTATAAAAAGACAATAGCAAGAGTTAGTACTTACATGAAGGTATATTAAAAATAGTAGAAAATGGGAAAACATACACACACACATAGAAAAGCACTTATATAAACTCACTGAAAATGATCACTGCAATAAAATATCAAGGGTTAGAACCTACATTATGCTATATTGAAAATATAGTAGCAAAGAAAAACCACAAAGAGAGAAAGATCAATACCTTCATCTCTTGCTCCAAATGAACTCTATAAGAAAACAATAATAATTAGAACCAACATCAAGGTCTATTAAAAACACAAGAGAAAAGAGAAACAACAAATAGAGTGGAGAGAGAGAGAGAGAGAGAGAGAGAGAGAGAGAGAGAGAGAGAGAAAGAGAGAGATGAGCACATGTGCCTCTTGTCCCCAAAACAACCTTGACAACAAAACAATAATAATAGCATAAAACTATTTCAAACCCTACTAAAAAAATAGCAAAAAAGAGAAAATACAAAGAGTGATGGACACTTGTGTTTTGCCCAAATTTTGGAGCTACAAAGGAAAAGAAAGTAGAGAGGTAATGAGTATTATCAGTCTCATAGACATTATGAACAATAGTATAATGAGTCTTATAGAGAGGTAATGAGTATTATCAGTCTCATGGACATCACAATAGTATAATGAGTATTATCAGTCTCATAGACATTATGAACAAGATGACCATTGGTATTGATGTTATGAACAAGGACATGAGCATGCATCTAATGATTATGAATATGGTCAACATGTATCTAATGATTATGCTTATGGCTAGCATGTATATATTGATGGTACATACTATGAGCCACATGCATCTAATGAACATGGTAGTGAGGGCTGAAATGATGGACGGGTTGCCTCTTACCCATCCAACCTCCAATCCTCACTAAGAGAACTAAAGAGGGGCACCACCTAGCCAAATGGAGGATGGGCTAGGACATCCATTTTCTCAAAGAGAATCAAGAGAACCAAGACACAAATTTACAAGAGAGAACATATGTACTAGACACCATATTGGAATATAAGAGAGAGAGATGAGAGGGGAGGGAGACAAGAGGAGAAGAGGTAGAAGAAGCTTGCCATTATGCTACATGGAATGAGAAGATGAGAAGAGAGGGAGATAATAGGAGAAGAGGTAGAGGAAGCTTGCCATTATGCTACATAATAAAAGAACTCACTCATAGCTCACCTCAAAGAGATGAGGGTATTCTAGAGTGCTCTCATGGGCTTGTCATTGTCCTTCCTCTCCCCCTCTTCATTCTCCATGGGCTCTTTATATAGCCTCCATGAGGGATTAGATTAAGCTAATCTTCTTGATTAACATAATCCTAGATGATGTATGGCATCTTTGAAAATATGAAGAATAGTGGATGGGACAAGTCCCCACCTTGGTCATCATGCAAGAAACCAAGGGTGGTGGTAGACAAAATAGAGAAATTGAGCTAGATTACAAGAGGTGGGTGCCCAAAGCACATTATTATAATATATTTACAAGAAGGAGAGAGTGGAAAGTTGGTGTGGTGAAAGAGAGAAGAAAATTGCATGTAGCCAGCAGTCTTCGCCTTCGTAGCTTCAAATCCGTGAGGAATTTGAAAAAAGTTTCTTCTGCAACTTTGTAGACCAGGTCGAAACCGATCGGCCAATTGCAAGAATTTTCTTGAAATTCGCTTTTTCTTGGGAGTTATTGAGATTATTAAAAACGTCTTCCAAAAGCTGCTTTGACTTTAGTCCCCCATATATATACATATAAGCATGTGACAAAAGGGATCCATGCTTGTAAGCTTTTGTGCAAGATCCAAATGACACCATGATGTGGATATTGACTTGTGTGCTAGGGTGAGGTGTCCTCTAATGATGGTGATAGATTCCAAATCTTAGTGATGTAGATGGAGCCCATGTATAGTTGGAGGCTAGTCCTTTGAAAAAATCTATGCATTCACTCAACTCCTAGATGTAATCCATTTTCATCTTCACTAAGATAACCATCCCTTTGACCCTTTACATTGACATGCCTTCTAAGAACTTGTTCTCCCCATTTGCTAGAGTTATCATAATCGAGAAGCAATGTAGCATACCTAGTGCTTGAAGAGTAAACCCAAAGTGATATGGTAAGCTCTTGATAGGGGCTTTGGCCAAATTTTATGATAATAATCCGGGTTGTAAAAAAACCCGGATCATTAGCCCTCCCCTTAGACTAGAGGTATTCATGCCTCTAGCTTGATAATGATGGTCCAATAGAGCAAGGAGGACTGCACCCCCTCATTGGTGACTCTTCATTGAATGACTGCTCCAAAGTGTTCATATTTCTTTGAAAATAAGGCTTCAGTCGCCATCCATTTACCCTTGTCTTGTGAATCTTCCCATCCATGTCACCTAGTTTATAGCTTCCATTTGGATATCTCCTTATGACCATGAATGGCCCTTCCCACTTGAACACAAGTTTAGCATCCTTTCTGTTATCAAAGTGATTATCATAGCGTAGCACAAGTGATCCTTCCCTTATGTGTTTGCTAGGCAGCTTCTTATTAAAGGTCTTCCTCCTCTCTTCAGCCTGCATGGAATAGTGTTGGACTGTTGCTTCTCTATCTAACTCCAGCCTCTCTAAATCCAAGATCCTTTCCTCTAACTTCTTATTTTGATTCTTCTCTCGACTGGCTACTAAAACACGCAAACTGGCCAATTCCACCTCTATAGGAAGCAAAGCTTCTTGGCCATAGACGAGGTGAAATGGAATATAGCCAAGTGAGGTTCTGAATGAAGTCCTGTAGGCCCAAAGAGCTGCAATCAATTTTTTATCCCAGTGCTTGGGGTGCATGTGTACCTGCTTGGTAATTATCTTACAAATCAACCCATTCACTTTTTTGACCAAACCATTACACTATGGATAGTAGGGAGTAGAATGCATGTGCTTGATTTTTAGCCTTTCCATTAGCTCCCCTACTAGGTTCGCCCTAAAACGAGGACCCCGATCAGAGATAATTTCCAAAGGTGTGCCAAACCTGCAACAAATATTTTCAAACACAAATTTTCCCCCTTCTAGGGCTGTGATCCTACTAGTTGCTGAAGCCTTTGCCCACCTCGTCATGTAGTCCACACCCATTATGATGTATTCCTTGACAGATTGAGTTCGTAGGAGTGGCCCTATTGCATCAATCCCCCATTTCTCAAATGGGCCATATGTAGTTATGGGATTTTGTTCCTCATGCACTAGCTTCCTTGGTCCGGCCTTTTGGCAATCGTCACAAGTGCAGCACCAATGTTGCACATCTTGATGTAGACTAGGCCACACAAAACCGGCTTTGAGAATCTTCCTACTGGTTATTTCTTGAGCAAAATGTTCACCACAAACCCCCTCATGGAAGCTCTTAATCACATCTATAATCTCCTTTGCTGTTGGCACCCTTCTAAGCATTGCATCCTTTCTTTTGCAATACAACACATCATTTATCAAGCGGTATTTAGTGGCCTTAGTAACTAGCCACCTTTTCTCACTTTTACTTATATGTGTAGGTGCCTCACCTTGCTCGAGAAAATAAAGCACATCTTGTAGTTGAAACTTACCCTGAAACAAGGGAAGCTTTACTGTAATGATTCCCACCATCACCTCTTTCAATTTTTCAGCTGCTAGAGCATCTGCGTCGCCATTTGTACGCCTTGGCACAAAATAGATTTGGGCTTTCTGTAGCTTTCTCATGAGAGTTTTAGCTTCCCTCATTTTCACTGCTAAGTTATCATTTTTAAAAGCCCAGATTCCTTTCATTTGCTTAACAATTAGCATAGAATCACCAAAAACATTAAGCCGAGTGATACCATGTGAGAGACACCACCTCAAACCTAAAAGCAAGGCTTGATATTCTGCCTCATTGTTAGAATGGACATCCTCCAAGCTGATACCTTCTCCATAAAGTTTGTCACCTTCGGGACTGAACACCACTATTCCTGCTGCCGCTCTGTCTTTAATACGCTTGTAGGCCCCATCGAAGTAGAGGGCATGGGCATTCTCCACCCGTGGCGGCTCCTCAAGAGGAGGTGTCTCCTCTTTTACCTTTCCCTTCTCCTTTTCCTTCTTTTGATGGCATCTATGGGTCAACAAATCAGCTAGGCAAGCTCGAGTAGAATCCTCCACCTTGAAGGTGTAGTCAAACTCTTGGAGTTGTATCACCCACTTAGCAATTCTAGCTGAAACATCCATGTGCTGTAAGGCATAGGGAAAATGCTCTTCTGTCGTGATCACTGTGAATGGCCTAGGGAGAAGATAAGGACGAAACTTTCTTATAGCAAACATTAGAGACAAAACCATCACCTCGACCATCTTGTACCCTCGTTCTGATGCTGTCATTACTCTACTAGAAAAGTAAACCGGTCTCATTAGTCCAGTTTTAGCATCCTTTTGTATTAGTGCTGCCCCTAGAGCATCTTCCCCAAAACTCGGATTGACAAAAAACTCCTGATCCCAACAAGGCTGTAAAATTATAGAAAGGGTGCTAAGAGCCTTCTTCACCTCGTGAAAGCACCTTTCGCTATCGTCACTCCACAGGAGCTCCTCAGAGTGGGTTAACTGTTGCAGTGGAAATATTAATTGGGAGAGGAGATGAATGAACCGCCCCATATATCGCACCTTCTGAATGAAAGAGGTTAGTTGCTTCATAGAAGATGGTGATGGCACCGCCAATAGGGCCTTAACTTTGTTTGGATCTGCTTCAATGCCCCTCTCACTTACGACATGCCCTAACAAAGTTACACTGCTTTCGCCAATGTGACACTTCTCATGGTTTAATTGCCCCCCCATTTGTGCAAGGCGGTTGAAAGCTTCATCCACCTTTCCTAGATGTAAAGCCTTAGAACTATAAATACAAAAGTCATCAATAAAGACCCTAATGGATTTTCCAAAATATGGCTGGAAGACATAATTTATGAAGCGGTGGAAGGTAGCTGGGGCATTTGTTAATCCAAATGGCATTACTTTGTAACCAAAACAACCCCAAGGTGTAATGAAGGTGGTCTTCTGTTGATCCTCCTCAGCTATTCGGATCTGGAAATAACCTGAATACCCATCACAAACAGTGTATCTCTCATGCCCGGCCACCTCATTGAGTATTTCATCCTAAAAGGGAAGAGGAAAGTGATCTCTCTTAGTTGCAGCATTTAGCGGCTTGTAATCCACACAAATCCTCCATTTTCCATTCTTCTTAGGTATCACCACCACAGGTGAAACCCACTCTGAATCCCCTATTGGATAGATAAATCCTGCCTTCAAAAGTCATTGCACCTCAGTGAGTAGAGCGTTTTGTTGAACTACTCCCAATCGTCGTAGTCGCTGCACCACCGGCCTTGCTCCCTCTTTAAGACTAATGTGACGTTGTACTGCTGTCATACATATGATGTGTTCATAATCAGAAATAAAAAGTGCAGAGTGTTTTATCACCACTTCCATGTAGGCTGCTTTCTCCTCAACTGATAGATCCTTAGCCAACATTTTTTCTAACCCCTCCTTCTCGACCTTTGGAAGCTGCTCTAGAATTGCACTACTAGAAGGCCCTTTTAATGTAATCCCCATCACTTCTAGAGAGCTTTCTTCCTCCTCATTAGAAGACTCTCCCTCTGTCATAGATGACCAACCTCGCTGGAACTCCATTCATCAGCGGTGGTCTCTAACACAAGATCCTCTTGTCGGCCCTCCTTCATGTTGTAGATAGTGCTCTTCCATTTTTTATGCAGCCCCTTTTGTGGCCTTATCCTAACATCATGATTCTCTGGCGGTTGGACAGGCAAGGGCGGCACCTCTGCAAGTGGTCGAGGATGTTGGAGAACTTGAACCGGTGGTGGAGGCCCTGGATTTGGTGGAACAAACCTTTCCCTAGGTGGTGTCACTTGTTGTCCCCTCCTTCTTGGTTGGAACCCATTTCCTGGAAAACGCCTAGGATGAGGGCAAAAATACATACCATGGCCAGTCTCCCCACAATTATAGCAAACATACTCTCTTTCTTGCCTCCTTGGACCTCGATTGCCTTCATTTATGAGGGGAGGGGGCCGCACTCCTTGCACCAAATTTAATGAAAGGCTTTCAAGTTGATTAGTAATGCGTTGTAGGAGCTCTTGCTATGGTATCTCTGGTTCAGGTGGGGCCTTTGCTATTTCTCTAGGCCTTGGCATGGTTGGTAAAACCTGCATGGGCTCAACTCCCCCCTTCAACTGGGCTTGATACTTCAATTTTCTATCTTTCTCCCTTGCATAAGTGACTGATTCTTCATAGGATGTGGGAAACTTTCCTTTGACCTTCTCCCTTAGTAGAGGATGGAGTCCAGCTAGAAAACAATCTTTCTTAAGGCAAATAGGTACTCTTTCTCCCTCGGCTAAAGAAGCTGTCCATTTATCCCACAATTTTATAAACATGCCTTCATAGGTTTGGTATTCCCCTGCTACGGTTTGGCGAAGATCTAAGAGCTGTCTCCAAATATCTTCAGGTGGCTCTGTATCTTGGTACTTGTGCATGAATGCGGTCTTGAGATCCTCCCAGTTACCCCTTGTAGCCTTCGGGCACTCAAGCATCACCTTTTAGAACTAAAGAGAAGGCCCGTACTTTGGTTGCTTCATCATCCCGGCCTGTGACTAGGAAGGCCATTTCTAAGTCATCCAAAAAGTCTAAAGCTTTCTCTCCTTTGTGCCCAAAAGAACTTGGAAATGCCATGTTGCCTTAGTAGAGTATGAAGATGAAAACGTCTAGACTTAAGTTGTATTTTATAAGGGGAAGGATGAATGGGTTCACAGATGCATTGATTTCAGCAAGACGTCTAGGCCCCAGTATGCTTCTAATAATGCCTTGGAATCTAAGCTTTGTGCTAGCTACAATATGCACAGTTTGCATAGCAAGTGGACGGATAGGTCCATACAACTCATTCTGATTCATGAGAAACTATTATAATAGGATAAATACATGTACATTGAAGGATACATTGTAGTCTAACATTGGGAAGATTATAGGTTCTGGTGATACAAGAATCTCCCTTAATCTTTCAGCCCCAAAGTACATGACAAGACGCTGCTGGAAGAAAATCTTCCTACTTATGCATACATTAACTTGGATGTTTTGTACAGAGTGGAAGGTGTAGAAATTCGGGCCATTGTTATTATTCATGAGTGGAGACTACTTAAGGGAGTAGAGGGAATGCACTTTCTTGAATTATGAAGGATTTTTCCCAGAGTGTTTCTTTTTGGAACCCACCAACTTTTCTATACGGAGAATTTTCTCACCAATGATTGTTCTTGCCTTGGTGTGTCCATCCTCGGCGACATATATTTCATAAGGTGTGATGGCCACCTTTTCAACCACACCCAACCTTCAAGCTAACAACAGTTGAAGCTAGTCTCCATACTTTGCACTTCTACAAAACTCCACACCGTTCATGCATAGTTGTCCTCCTTTGATATGGATTAGGCCAGAGAGAGAGAGGGATTTGATGATTTGGAGACGAGGACCTCTCGGAAGGGCCTTCACTTTGTTTGCAAAACACTCACCACAATTATGAGAACCTAGCAATTGATGGCAACATATTTTTTTTCGTTGTGAGAGAATGGAATTTCTAAAGTGAACACCTTTTACCCGCATGCGTGCCATCATCCGATAGGCATACTTTCTTTCTTGGGCTTCCTTAAGAGACAATTCTGGGAGTCGTGGACTTCAACCAGCTTCAAAAATAGTTGGTGAAGGCGTTGAGGAAGAGCCACTTGGGGAACTTGTTGTAGAGGATGCACCACCATGTGTTGTATCATTCCACATAAGGAGGTAGAGAATTGTGGTTGAGAATTTCCTCAGCGGGGGCACCAAAAATGAGGGCTGAAATGATGGACGGGTTGCCTCTTACCCATCCAACCTCCAATCCTCACTAAGAGAACTAAAGAGGGGCACCACCTAGCCAAATGGAGGATGGGCTAGGACATCCATTTTCTCAAAGAGAATCAAGAGAACCAAGACACAAATTTACAAGAGAGAACATATGTACTAGACACCATATTGGAATATAAGAGAGAGAGATGAGAGGAGAGGGAGACAAGAGGAGAAGAGGTAGAAGAAGCTTGCCATTATGCTACATGGAATGAGAAGATGAGAAGAGAGGGAGATAATAGGAGAAGAGGTAGAGGAAGCTTGCCATTATGCTACATAATAAAAAAACTCACTCATAGCTCACCTCAAAGAGATGAGGGTATTCTAGAGTGCTCTCATGGGCTTGTCATTGTCCTTCTTCTCCCCCTCTTCATTCTCCATGGGCTCTTTATATAGCCTCCATGAGGGATTAGATTAAGCTAATCTTCTTGATTAACATAATCCTAGATTATGTATGGCATCTTTGAAAATATGAAGAATAGTGGATGGGACAAGTCCCCACCTTGGTCATCATGCAAGAAGCCAAGGGTGGTGGTAGGCAAAATAGAGAAATTGAGCTAGATTACAAGAGGTGGGTGCCCAAAGCACATTATTATAATATATTTACAAGAAGGACAAAGTGGAAAGTTGGTGTGGTGAAAGAGAGAAGAAAACTGCATGTAGCCAGCAGTGTGCGCCTTTGTAACTTCAAATCCGTGAGGAATTTGAAAAAAGTTTCTTCTGCAACTTTGTAGACCAGGTCGAAACCGATCGGCCATTGCAGGAATTTTCTTGAAATTCACTTTTTCTTGGGAGTTATTGAGATTATAAAAAACGTCTTCCAAAAGTTGCTTTGACTTTAGTCCCGCATATATATACATATAAGCATGTGACAAAAGGGGTCCATGCTTGTAAGCTTTTGTGCAAGATCCAAATGACACCATGATGTGGATATTGACTTGTGTGCTAGGGTGAGGTGTCCTCTAATGATGGTGATAGATTCCAAATCTTAGTGATGCAGACGGAGCCCATGTGTAGTTGGAGGCTAGTCCTTTGAAAAAATCTATGCATTCACTCAACTCCTAGGTGTAATCCATTTTCATCTTCACTAAGATAACCATCCCTTTGACCCTTTACATTGACATGCCTTCTAAGAACTTGTTCCCCCCATTTGCTAGAGTTATCATAATCGAGAAGCAATGTAGCATACCTAGTGCTTGAAGAGTAAACCCAAAGTGATATGGTAAGCTCTTGATAGGGGCTGAGCGTAAGCGGATGCATATCCTCAACAAGTCCATCATAAGAGTGCTCAAAGGCTTCAAAATATTCACACTTAGCATACTTTCCTTCATCCACAAATGATCCATGTAGTTCTTCACTTACTAGGTTATCCTTATATGCAGTATCCTCTTCATTATCCTCCCTTGGTTCATCTTCTTGTTGATCATCTTGGTTATCTTCTTGTTCTTTATCTTGCTCATTGTCCTCTTCTTGTTTTTCATCTTGTTCATTATGCTCTTCTTGTCCTTGATCTTGCTCATTTTCCTCTTTTTGTTTGCCATCTTGCTGTTCATGTTGCCCATTGTCCTCTTGTTCATCATCAACATGAAAAGAGTTCAACATTACATTTGTTTGATCATGCTATTCAAACAGATTGGAATGTGGGAGATCATGATAGTTGACAACTTGCTGATGGTGGTCAAGACTGAAAAAGTGTCCACATGCATGTTCGTTATCATGGTGTTCATAAGAACTATGTTTGTAAGTCAATGAATGGTCATAAAAGCACAATCATGTTGCCCATAATATCCATACTACTATCCAAGCTCATTGTAGTTATGTTCTTCATCATAACATGGTACATGAAGTGTATAAGTATTAACATTACCCATATGCATTTGCAGATTGCTCATATTCATTTGCATGTGGATGCTCATGTACATACTGCTGTTCATGGACCATGCTACTGATCCGGGTTTTTTACAACCCGGATTATTACCACAAAATTTGGCCTCAACCAAGGTCCACAACCAGCCAACAGAAGAGTGGTATACTCTTTTTTATGCATAAGCATATGATTATGCAGACTTTAAAAATGGGTATTATGATTGGAATGCATATTATGTGGATGTACATGGATATAATATTGGTTATGATCTGGTGGACTATGGGAATTATGGAGATAATACTTTCTACCCATTTAACCTTGGCAGTCAAGATCATGTGATTGATGATAGTTTTCTCAACTTTGTCATTATTATATTGGAATACCTTTTGATCCAAGAGAATGGATTTTAGATATTGTTTAGAGCACCATCCATTTTGGGGAAAATTTTCTATCTTTAAGAGGTTTATTTGGCTAAAAACTAGTCACATTCAGTCCTATTCTATTGTAGGCAATTTCCAAACAACTTGTTGTTTTAGATCAATTTTAAATTTGATTTGCTTATAGAGAAGCAAGTCCTATATGGGCTGAAAGTATGCCAAATGAGCTTTCCTTTGATCCATTATATGCTTGATTCAAATAGCACCATTAAAATTAATTACAATTTTACTACAGTAGCGTTTGTAGTAGACAATATGTTGTCTATTGTTTGCAAGTGCTTTTTCATGGAGTTATGGTGGTCAAGTTCTCATCTTCATCCTCTAAAATGGTTATACATATGGTCTATTAGTTTTCCACTATCGATTCCATCCATTACATGACATATATTTGAGATTTCTTTATTTTTATAGCCATTGTAACATAGTAATACTTTGACTTTCCTTACATTTCATCCATTGTAATAAGTCCCAAATTGGTTTTGTGGAAAAAAACTTCTTTTGAGTGGGGATGGAATGTAAAGGATGGAAAATAGGGTGGAAAATAGTGAAAAATGAAACAATATATGGGCAAGTATAAAAGGTATAAGGACCACTTGTTTTTTATCAATTGAATAAGAATATGTCACTTTCTCGCTTCATCTTTCTCCTCCAGCTTTCATGTGGCTAACTTCTCCTTTCTATTCCTATGTTTCTCTCTCTTTTTCTAGTGTTTGTCTCACCTCTTCCCTCTTCCTCTCTCTTTTCGTAATCTTTCTCTCTTCTTTGTAGTTTTCTATATTTCTCTCTCCTAGTCCACTTCATGAAATTCATGGAGCAAAGCTTGATCATGATGGAAAAGAGTTTTATGCATACAACCCGAAATAAAATGTGCAATTGTAAATGTAGATATTATAGCAAGATTTAATAACATGGTGGTTGTAGCTTCAATGGGGTTGAGAAAAGGTTAGGAGATTATACATCTAAGAAGAAAAAAAAGAGTAAGTTTAGAGATGATTCAAACTTTGAATCTAAACATAGAGGTGAGGATTTTGATCATGAAGAGACTACTACTACGAAGGAAAAAGAAAAAAAAATTTGCTCTAAGAAAGATGATAGGTTGGCAGACATTCATAGCTTTTGAAGAAATTGAAGACCTTACGATTGGCATGAGTTGTATCCAAAGACAAGCTATATGCCATATATATATATGAGATTTGGACATTTGACTTGAAATTATTAGTATAACCCTAATTTCAAGGGTAAGATGCCAATTTAGGTTGTTTAGAGGAAGTAACCACAAGATGAAATACCCTAGGGTGAAACACTTAGTGTAAATTTTGAGGGAAAATGGGCTATGTATGGATTTTGACCAATTATTAATCACATCCGAACTAGGTAAAAATAGGGAAAGAAGGGTCACACGTTATTAATTGCTTATTTTTCTCTAATTTAAGGGCCAAATTTAGCATTAAATAATGGTGGAAGCTCTCAATTTTCTCTATCGTCCTTTTACTTTTATGTTTAAGAACCTCAAAATGATGCCACACTGCCCAAGAACTTTAATTATGATATGTAAATACTCATTTTTCAAGTTCTAATTAAATTTTATTTTTATATTTAAAAATTATGCCCTACATTTTCTTTTATTATTTTATTTTAAAAAAATCTATTTCTCCTCTCATCGGAATTCTCTCTCAATGTTGTTCATGCCATTAGAAGAAGCTTGAGATATCATTTCCATTTGCATCATTAAGGGTTTTAGAAGTCTTACACTTTTTATATGTTTATATGCCCTAGTGGAAGAAGCAAGTTGTGCCAAGCTTATTAGAACAAGCAAGAAGGTTGATAAGGTAATTGGAATGTAAAGATCGTTATGGTTTTAGAAGTAGAATTGAAAGAAGTAAGAAAGTTACAAAGATAATTGAAATGCTAAAATGCTAACTATAAGGGATTAAGAAGTCCTTTTCATTGTGAAAACCATTTTTCTTCTTTCTTATTGTTACCCTTCTAGTTTTTATATATTCTTACACTCTATTGGAAAAGGCTTGGCACGCTAGTTGTATTGGAAGAAGGGAGGAATTTGTCAAGGTAATTAAAATTCTAAAGTAATTTCTATTTGTGTTTGCACTTGTATGAGTTTAGAAAGCCATTCATTGCTATATCTTTCAATGTTATGGATCTCTCACTATATTTTGCTTTCAAGAAACATGGATGCGAAAATGGAGAGTCGTATTGACATTAATATGGAATAAGAATATTCCACATAAAGAGGAAAGAACCATAATGTTCTTTTTTATCTACTTGAAGTGGAAAGGTTGAGAGATGAAGGCAAGAAGTACATTGATCTCTAGGTAATGGAGTCTTATATCCAACGAATTGATTAACATATCAATGACCCAAACTTTGGACTCTTCATTTAGGTATTAGAGATGGAAAGAATGGCTTGTTGGGATATTATAATTGTGTGTAACATCTAAGCAATGTTCATGATTTGAGACAATTAATTTGTTACAACCATTCTTCTTGGGAAACAACAGACAAGAAGTGAATACATCGGTCGAGGTAGACATAGAATTAAAAATAATGAAGGAGAAAATGGAGAAGATCAAGAAGAATAATAAATAAATAAGTATAAATTAGCTAAATTAAAAGCCTTGCTAACTTTGGATGATTTCAAGATCAGGCAAAGACATTTAAAAGCCTTGACAATTTACCACCAAAAGTGGGGGCTTCAAGTAAAGCATCAAAAAGAATATAACATGTATTGACTTCAAGAATGTTCATTTTATGAGTCAAATAGCAACACCTGAAAACAAAGGTAACATTATAATTTTGCTATGGTGTCTTACCACAACATGTTCATTCGGTAAAACTAATTGATTATATATAAGCACTACGATTTCATCTATGTGTTGTGACCAGTGTTTGGTACATAAAATGAAAGTTGATTATGTCTTAAATTCTATATGGGAGTATGAGTGATAGTCCAAGATACATCAAAGACTTATCAAGTGTAAAACAAGGTTTACATATGATATACCTATCAAGTCAGTGATCGTGTATTGGTGGGGAAAATGAAAGTTAATTATGCCTTAAAGACTATATGGGAGTATGAGTGATAGTTCAGGATACATCAAAGACTTGTCAAGTGTAAGATGAGGTTTACATATGATATACATATCAAGTCAATTTTTGTAAAGGTTGTAAATGGTTAGGACCACAAGTGTCAAGAATAAGTAAGTGTCCGAGAATTAATCCACTACTCATGGGACAAGGGCAAAGTATCCAAATTGTAATAACCCAAATTAATTTTAAAAAATTTAATGCTCCCCCCCTTCGACGTCACCAGCTAGTGGAGGGAGGGGAAGCTGCAGTGACAATCGATGTTGGTAAAGTGCGAGATGACAGGGAGATTGAGGCGATTGCAGCGAGGATGATGATGACGACAAGGACGTCCATGAAGATGATGACGACGATGATAACGTTGATGGGGAGGAGGGGCACACGTGTGCCACCTCCGAACCCCCCCTCTATTCCTTCTTTCCCTCTTAATAGTCGCATGGCGACAGGTAATCTAGCAGTCCAGTTGAGCTAAGGGCTCATTATCACAGCGCTCCCCCCCCCCCCAAATTAATACCCATCTCCCCCTATAACATCCCCCTCCTTAAAGCAAAGGAGGACAAGCTATTCTCCCCCCTGCTGTCGATCTATGAAGGAGTGGAGAGAGAGAGTGTGTATGTGTGTGAGGGAAAGGGAATATTAGAGCGAGAGAGAGAGAGAGAGAGAGCGAGAGAGAGAAGGCCTCAGGGAAAAATTCATTTCCTCCCTCTCTTGAAAAAAGATCACAAGTACTCTCCCTCCCTCGCTATTCCCACGGTTTTTCCATCAACCACCCCTCTATTTGGCAAAAGACTACTAGAATCCAATCACAACATAGGAAATTCTAGCACAAAGGAGTGCATCATGAGAAGAGAAGGCCGCATTCCAAGCTCCGAAATGACCCCAAAGCGCAAACTCTCCCAAGAAGCCGGAAAGGATGCAACCACGAAAGGGGGATTGGGCAAAGATGTCACCGCTAACACAAATGGATTATCAGGTATAAATACCAATCCATCACTCCAAAACTAGGTACCACTACAGTGTCTTGTCCTATGAATGGAATGGTAGAGTGTAATTATCATAGAAAGGAATCATACTTTTGCATTGCGTAATTTGTATAACTGGAAAGGTAGATGCATAGTTTGAATCAAGTTCATGATGGTCATGATATTCTATGCGTTGATTAAGCATTTATGGGTTGTCTGCAAGACTAAACTGATTATTAGGCACAAATTTTGTGAGTGCATCTTCGATTACTAATATATATAAATATACAAGATCATGTAAGGCGATTGCATCCTATAAACCATTAAAGAGAATTAGCTTGCATTTACATTAGACATGATGAATTCATGTACCTCGCACTTAAAAACATAAGTCACAATTTATGATTTGCATAAATTCATTGAAATGAATTTTCAAGAATAGAAGCTCTGCATTGTATCATCAACTCAGGAAAGACTTGCATCTAGATTTGCATGGAATCGTGGATAGTTTCAATTGCACTACATGATAGATATTCATCTTAAAAGATAGATTTAAGATGCACATGTAAAATATTAAACTTAGTTGCAAGAGGCAGTTTGATAAATGAAACCCTAGATGATAAGTAAGGCTAAGGTTTAATTGTAAATAAGACAAATTGTTGTTATGATCATAGGTTGACTTAGAATCAAGTAAGCACATTCATAGGTCTCTATCCTAGTAACTAGCTGCGATAAGCCCAATAACACCCTTAGAGGTATCATTTTAAACCATGATACAACTCAATGTTAATACAAGAAAACTCGAATGTCGTATTCTCAAGAAAGAACGACCATTCGCCACGTGACATTTGATGCTCGCAACTACTCAAGGATTGCAAAGGGCTTAGTTTGCTCTTGGATTGCAGGAGGAATGAACAAAAGTTTTTGTTATGAAACCCCAATAAATTTCTAAGGAGGAAAATGGCTACCAAATTGACCAATTGAAATCCTAGTTTGAATCATCTAAGACTTGTGATCTCAAGACAAGAACCTTAGACTAAAGGTTAGCAAATTAGGGTAACTACCATCTGGGAACTATTGGGATAAAACCCAATTGTGTAATTCCTCACTCCTATAGCATAAGAATGAGGGACAAAACAAGGGTATTCCCTACCCCCCCCCCCTCAGAAGGTCATTGTAGTTGACACTAAGGCAAGAAAAATCCAAAAAGGGTGAACACTAAGTGTTCAAAAATAGGGACTCCACCTTAGCAGATGTTCTGAGCACTCGTCTCCATTATTGTTTATGCTTGTAAATCTAGAATCATTGTCTGTGAAAGGATTGTATGGTCCAAGCTCACAAAAGAATTTGGAATAATGAATCGGGTTAAATTCATGGAGGGTGCACCAAACCACCCCTAGCTAGCCGCCAACCCTATCCAAGGGGGATCTAAATAAACGTGATAGGAACATGGACCGAACCCGCCATGAGAGGTCTCTCCATGGATTAGTTTGAATGTAGGAGGATGCTTGGATGCCAAGGGGCTCTGGCTGTAAATTCATTGCCTCCTCTGGGTCCTACTCAAATGATCTACATGACTCGAGATGGATTCTCGAGGCCCTGTTACTAGTGCAAGGGTAGAACTTGGAGGAAAATAAGATGTGTTCTTACGGATTGAGGGAAACGTCCTCTGGATGGAGCTTGTACCTCAGCTGAAATGTTAACACAAAGTTTACTTCCAAGGAACTTATTTGAGCTATTTTCATGTCGATGCCATAAGTTACACGTACGAACCCTGTTCCCTAAAAGGCTTAATTAAGGAAGATAATTTTAAATGTCACATATAAATGTGATAGGACCTAATTAGATAACTAAAGAATGTCTATTGAGGGAAGTGGGTGGGCGGAACCCCCGACAGGTCCATCCTACGATAGGGCAGTCCTAGAGAACTCGGAGGCTTCTCACAAGGTTCTACCATCGTATGACCTTTAGGTATTGTTAGGTTAGAATCTGACTCATGCTGTTTTAGGGGACCGAAATGGGACTATACCCTACGGGTAGAGAGGTTGAGTGGCGCATCCCTCTCGTTTTCCATTCTCTTTGAGGCTTGTGTATCTCTGCCCAAAGGAGGATGCTCAAGATCCCCGGCGCTAGAATGCTGTTAGGAGACATTGGCCATTAGGAACCCAAATTCAGGTCGATCCCAATAAGTTTGGCCGCAAATGTTTCATTGCAAGGCAGATTCACTAGTCGACAAATCTCGTAACATTCCATGGGAATGTCGAGCAGCGTCATTTAGATGGATTGCTAAAAGCGTGCGTGGACAATCGATGGGTGGGCACGTTACACAAACATAGTAAACATGCAAAGGGTAAGCATGAGAAAAATGGGAATAAAAGAGGGATACATACCAGGCTATCAACTAGAGCCATGTGGCGCTTCTTCTACAATCGTATGCTCTACAAGGGCAAACCATGTAATCAACTAGTAACTTATTGAGAAATGACAAACGATGTATGCTCCAAGAAGAGCTCTCCTAAATCCCATATGCACAGTGAGGAGAGTGGAACAACCCAACTTCTATAAAGCATTGTACTTGACTATCACTTTCACAATGATGAATACAATATCATGATGTTTTCCTCTTTCAATTAGTGTCATTATCATTATCAATCCAATACACAAAATTGTATTTATGAGTCCAAGCTTCCATCTTGGAACCTAATTCACTTGTGTAATAGTGGTCTACATTGTCTATGTCAATATGAATTTAGTCTTTATCTTCCAACCTCCATGGCTCTTGCCATGCTCTACATCTAACATTATTAACATAACTGAGCACACCATGCTCAAAGTTCTCTAACCTCCTCAACAAACCCCTATGAGGAAGGTTGTGGATACCAACTCTTCTCAATTGTTTGCAAGAAGGCCGAGACTTCCCAACTCTCTAAGGAATTAAACATTGCAACTTCTCTTGGGGCATAGAATGTGTAACTTGCTTGGGAAGCTCTTGGGGCCTTGGAAAATCTCTCTCATGCAAGAGTGCACACAGAGTGGTGGAGCTTGTTGATATGGGGCTTCCCAAGCAAAGGGAAATTGAAATTGTAGATGTAGAGCTTTGGAATACCAAACATATTTAGAATTGTGTTTATGATTAAGCAAGTGTGCATGCCATTTGTGAAGGAACTCATTGCAAAACTCCATTTTCCAATTATTATTATATTATCTTACTCATTGTGGAACTCTATTTAGCAAACAACAAAAGACATTGAACCATTTAAATTACCACGCTTCATGGAGTAAAGATTCCCCAATGATTTGTTTCTGTAATTGCTTGTCAGGTGAGGAGCCTATTGATCTTCTTGCTAAGGCTCTACAAGCAATAACTTCTGAGTGACCTTCCCCTAGGGAGGTGACTCGGATGATGAACCACCTTTGTCTCCAGATGAAGGGTGAATAGCATTGATCTTAACATTGATAACCAGGTCATCTTGAGTAGGGGTTTGACCTTTCTCTTCTATTTATGAGGCATTGATCTTATCATTGACATGCAGATCCACAATAGGGGCATATAGGGCTAGAGACATGCATAGTTGATCAAGGAGGAGATTGAGAAGATGGTGACAAGGAGCACAAGAAGAAGAGTTTCCTGATAAAGGCACCTTTCTTGTGGCAGAGGGGCTCTCTTGTTATTCCTTTATGGTTTCATCACAAGACCCATTGTTGTTCCTTTATGGTTCCATCACAGGACCCATTGTTAATTTCACATGGTAGCAAATCTATGTAATTCATTTTGATTTGTTCACGAAGATATTGTAGCATCCAATATATAGATGTATTTGTCCATGTCTTCAAGGAGTAGAGGGGAGACTTTGAAATTTGCTTGATTGAAAGGGTTTTCAAATCCTTTGCAACCTTGAGAAAGCATTTTACAATAGCTTTGCTCTAGTTGTTCTTTGCATAAAGTTCGCTTGACTTTTTGTGTTCCTCTTTCTAGTTGTTTATCTCCATCAATTTCTCAACATATCCATGCTCAGGTAGAAACCTCTCCCTATTCAACAAAGATAGTATTCAAAAGCAAATAAATCTACATAGGATCTACTTGGCTACACAAGGATTTGACACTAGACAAATAGGAGCTTCTAACACTTGATAGCCAACAAACACGGCAGGTTTTTTGAACAAAGATTCTACAGACAACACTATATCTACACCAGTCTTTGTCGAGACCTAAAATGAGCCCGACACTAGCTCTAAAGCTATAGCTGGGCCTCTATGCTCACCACATCACCCTCACAACCTCTCGACCAAGAGCATCTGGAGGCTATATACTAATCTAGCTAAAACATGTGTTTGTATCAATTTGTATTCCAACCTTTTTGCTCATCCCAACTCCAATAGAGAGAGTATGCCACACATACGAGTGAATAACACTTGGTATCACATACACAAAGAGCTACCCCGAGTGGAGTGTCGTGGCTCCTACGAGGGTCCTACGACTCTCCTACACCTTGGGGATTGGCCCCAAGATGCGCCATCTCAATATGAAACACAAATGTAGCATTGTCCACTCTTTTGATAAAACGTTCTAGGAGATGATTTTGTTTCCTCACATAAGAGTCTCCAAAGACAATCGTTTTGTCCTACAGCTTGGGAATTCTCATGCTCTTGTCATTGGTCAATTATTTTAGCAATCAAGTGGCATGCATCCAGGATATTCTCTCTTAATACCATGTTTAAATGTAGATGCAATGTGCAATGCCATATAGTGCTCAAACAATTTAACCACAAAAACAGCCAATGTGTTATGCGTATAACATTCTTTCAATGATTTCCTTTCTAATGTAGTGTTGTATTGCTCAAAAACAATACTAAACTAATGCATGCTATTTTCCCTTTTGGAATATTGAACGGGCCCTATATGCTTTGTTTCAATGCACAAACACTTATATTTCGATGTAGAGTTCTTAAATTTTCAACTCCTCTATGTGTTCACTTATTATTTAGGGTGTTTCCTATAGTTTGTGATATTTTTTCCATAAAAATAACTCCCAAACGACCAGTTTAACACACAAATGGATGTAGATTGAGGACTTTCTCATACTTTATAGCCATTATACACTCATGGACTTTCCTCAAACTTTTGGTACTTTTTCCACTCTTAAACTAATTTTTATTTTTTTTCTCTACCCTAGAATCCCATTTTTTTGTATTTTTCTTTATTCTCTTTATGTAAAATATTGTATTTTTTGTCTTAGAAAATTAATTTGGACTATGTTCTATCATCACGTTTAATATTATTCCATATGAAGATCATATGATCACTCGAACCGAAAAAACATCATTTTTCTACATAAAACATGTGTTTCAAATTTTAATTAATTAATAACACACAACCACAAACAAGGGCTCTTCATTTTATGATATGGAGTCCTCAAATATATCACAATCAAGCTTCAAACAAATGTTAACCACATATAAATATGATTTATACCACAAAATGACAAAAAGACTCAAATTTCAATTGATAAAAAGAACTACCACAATTTTGTGTGTTTTCGGTCTCAAGAATTGAATACACGAACAATAATTAGACCTAGCATTGGTCTCCAAATAGTACTCGGCATCACTTCTTGGTGTTGGCATGATTCGTTATCCATCCGGCGGACCATTGGTCTCAATCTCAATTTCCTCTTCAAGAATTACCGTGTGAACTACCTATAGGAGGAGAGAGAGGGAGGAGAGAGAAAGATTGATTTTTGATCTCTTTACCTAGGCATCCATTTGCGAAGATGAAGATAGTGACGACGGAAAGAGAAAAATTTTTGGAAGAGGATGTTGTGTTTTATCACTATGGTTGTATTGAAGCTCTCCACTCCCCCCTCAAAAATGGCACCGTGTGCTATCGATGGCAATCTTTTTTTTCATGAAAATAACCTCTCCCCTCCCTCACTTGCATAAAAATTTGGGGGGAGAAGGGGTCCCCCAAGGGTCATGCCCCTTCCCCCTCTTGCCTCTTTCAATCTTTCTTCAGCCCTCTTGCTTGGGGGACACTCCCTGTTTCTGCATCCAGCCTTCAAATTGAGATCTGAAAATTTCAACATATTTGTCTCCAAGTCCCATACTACTGCCACTTGTTCTCATCAATTTCATTGCTTGAAAATATTTATAAAAAATTGCACAACCACTCCAAGTGTCTTCGAATGCGCTTTGAAAGCCCATCGTTCATTGTAACATGCCCGCTCCTCAAATCACGAGACATGTCTTAGCAGTCCACCGAGAGATATATCTAGGATATGCCGCCCAACACTCCCAATGAATGACACGGGGTTTGCCAACTAGGGTCTCTCGAGTCTGCCCCGCAACGGAACTTATCTGGCCATTCCCACTAGGATCAACTTGAAGTATAGGTTCCTTGTAATCGGGTCTTCCTAACAGCCTTCTAGCATTGGTCTACAACTGCTCCACTTTGTGGACATACAACTGGGCCAAAGCAAACTCATACTGCACTTGGTTCAAAGAGAATGGGAAACGAGAGGGATGCATCGCTCGACCTCTCTGCCCATAAGGCATAGTCCCATTCCGGTCCCCTAAAACGGTATGAATCATGGTTTCAGCTTCTAAGTTCTAAGGTCCTTGTCTAACTAACGTTCGCTTCAAATAAATTCCATTGAGGAAAGCTCTCGGCTAACCGAGACCACCCTGCCATAGGAAGGACCCGACGGTCACATCCACCACGCTTCCCTCGCGAGTTGTTTTAGTTATCTAATTACCTACCACATTATGTTTGACACATAAAAGCAGCTTCCTTAATTAACCCATTAATCAAAGGTTCCTTTACGTAATTTAGGGCACTGACACAAAAACAAGATAAAACAGGATCAAACACTTCCTTAACTTATCTTCAGATTAATGTTTGTCTCCTGCCCATATAGGAGAATTAAGTGTTCCTTTTTGCCTCTGTCGAAAAATCCTTCCGTCTTCTAGCAATAAAAACCCGAAGGTTTATCCTACCAAGATTCCGCCTTGTAACTAGTATCAAGGCCTCGAGATCCCATCTCGAGTCACGTAGATCACTTGTGTAGGGTCCAGAGGCATTGGGATTTAATGACAAATCCCCCACTGGCACCCAAGCGTCCTCCTACACCAAGTAATTTCCACGGAGAGACCTCTCGCGGCAGGTTCAGTTCACATTCCCATCGCGGATTCATAACCCCCTTAGTTAGGGTTTGGCGGTTGGCGGGGGGTAGCTAGCGCCATCCTTCCTTAATTATCCCTTAAGGAAATCATCCACAGCTAAAGCAACCAGCCTAATAACATTTACTAGGGAAAACATCCCTTTTGTTCCCATGGCAATGAGTCATCACAGACCCGGCCATGAAATCATCAATCACAAACAACTTGGATTAGCATCCAAAAATCACATCAACAAACAGTTGAATGCATCACCTCTTGCTTCAAGGCAATGCAATCCGATTTCATGCACATCCAAAATTTAACTTGGATGTATCAAAACACTTGCTCAAGGAATTCTCAACCTTTTCAACAACCAAGCATAACTTGGGTCAACAATCCATCTTTACCAAGATCAGCCTTTGTTAAAACCATTTCAACAGTTCCAAGCGACATGCTTAGCATAAATCAACTACCATAAAGTTCGCTCTCCCCCTGGATTGGGGCTTCGCAAGGTCGATTTAACAAGTTCCTTCGAGATCCTTTAAATGAACTAAGTGATTTCATATTGACCTTTATTAATCCTGGCTACCTATTTAGGGTAGAAGATCAACCCAATTCCGAGAGTAGCTATCTAATATCACAGGTCACCAAGTGCTAACCCATATTGCTAGTACATCACCAAAAGTACATTAACGAGATTCCAACCTGATTAGCCATAGGTTATCCAATCTTCATCTATCGATTAGAGTTCGGACAAGGATCTCTAAACGGAATTTCTTTTAGAACTACTGTTCCAACAATGTTTATCGTGCAATCCCATTGTGTGTGCAAGTTAACATATATTGACATGTGTATGATCTAACTGTTACTTTAATGTACTCTATCATCCTTGCGCATGAAATACTGGTTTGTAATCTTAGGATGCTATTGCATTTTTTTTTATAAGGGTGTATTTTTATCTCTTTCGATGCAAGGCTCCAATCATTTTCATGAAAATAATGCAAGATTCTAGCTCTTTCTAAATGCAAACTAAGGTAATCCATTCAGTGTATACTACAAAAATATCTTCTATTATTAATCAATAGAATGTTCTTCATGCAAGTGTTTCTAACAGGCATTTCGGCATCTTATAATGCGTTTTCCTTAATCAATTTTACCTATCATTTCATTGACCATAAACATGAAATATCTCACAACTATCGTAACTAGATTCATGCCTAGGTTCTTTACCTATCAAACCATGCAATATGAATTTTATTATGATTCCCTATGCTCATGAGATAAGCAAGACATCGAAGCAGTACCTGATTGTGGGAAGAAACTTTAGTGTTTACCCTTGGCAGTGTGTTTGCATGGGTGGTGGCATCTTGACCCGAATCTCCATCCATGGTTGTGGGATTCCCATTCAAGTTCTCTCCCTCTCCCTCTCCCTCTCCTTCTTTTCTTCTCTCTCTCCCTCTTCTCCTTCTTCTTCTTCTCCTCTCTCTCCCTCTTCTTCTCCTTCTTCACCTCCTTCTTTCTCTATCTTCTTCTTCTTCTTGCCTTCTTCTTCTCCTTCTCTCTCTCCCTCTCCTTCTATTCTTCTCTCTCTCTCCTCTTCCTCTCCTTCCCTCTCTTCTCTCCTTCTTCTTCTCCTTCTCTCTTTCCCTCTTCTTGTCCTTCTTCTTCTTCTTCTTCTTCTTCTTCTTCTTCTTCTTCTCTTTCTTCTTCTTCTCTCTCTCCCTCTTCTTCTTCTCTCCCTTCCTCTTCTACTTCTTTTTCTCCTCTCTCTCTCTTCCCTCCTTCTTCACCTCCTTCTTCTCTTCTTCTCTCTATCTCTTCTTCATCTTCTTATATTCTTCTTCTCCTTATCTCTCTCCCTCCCCTTCTCTTCTTCTCTCTCTCTCCAATTCCTCTCCTTCCCTCTCTTCTCTCCTTCTTCTTCTCCTTCTTTCTCTCCCTCTTCTCCTTCTTCTTCTTTTTCTTCTTCTTCTTCTCCTTCTTCTTCTTCTCACTCTCTCTCTCCCTCTTCTTCTTCTCTCCCTTCCTCTTCTACTTCTTCTCCTCTCTCTCTTCTCTCCTTCTTCCTCTTCTCTCCTTCTCCTCTTCCTCTCCTTCCCTCTCTTCTCCTGATCCTTCCTACCTCCACAGAAAAATCCTTTCGTCTTCCGGCAATAAAAACCCGAAGGTTTATCCTACCAAGATTCCGCCTTGTAACTAGTATCAATGCCTTGAGATCCTATCTCGAGTCACGTAAAACACTTGTGTAGGGTCTGGAGGCATTGGGATTTACGACCAGAGCCCCCACTGGCACCCAAGCGTCCTCCTACGCTAAGTAATTTCCACGGAGAGACCTCTCGCGGCAGGTTCAGTTCACATTCCCGTCGCGGATTCATAACCCCCTTGGTTAGGGTTTGGCGGTTCGCGGGGGGTAGCTAGCGCCATCCTTCCTTAATTATCCCTTAAGGAAATCATCCACAGCTAAAACAACCAACCTAATAACATTTACTAGGGAAAACATCCCTTTTGTTCCCATGGCAATCAGTCATCACACACACGGCCATGAAATCATCAATCACAAACAACTTAGATTAGCATCCAAAAACCACATTAACAAACAATTGAATGCATAACCTCTTGCTTCAAGGCATCGCAATCCCATTTCATGCACAACCAAAATCTAACTTGGATGTATCAAAACACTTGCTCAAGGAATTCTCAACCTTTTCAACAACCAAGCATAACTTGGGTCAACAATCCATCTTTAACAAGATCAACCTTCGTTAAAACCATTTCAACAGTTCCAAGCGACATGCTTAGCATAAATCAACTACCATAAAGTCCGCTCTCCCCCCTGGGATGGGGCTTCGCAAGGTCAATTTAACAAGTTCCTTCTAGATACTTTAAATGAACTAAGTGATTTCATCTTGACCTTTATTAATCCTGGCTACCTATTTAGGGTAGAAGATCAACCCAATTCCAAGAGTAGCTATCTAATATCACAGGTCACCAAGTGCTAACCCATATTGCTAGTACATCCCCAGGAGTACAATAACGAGATTCCAACCTGATTAGCCATAGGTTATCCAATCTTCATTTATCGGCTAGAGTTCGGACAAGGATCTCTAAAAGGAATTTCTTTTAGAACTACTGTTCCAACAATGTTTATCGTGCAATCCCATTGTGTGTGCAAGTTAACATATATCGACATGTGCATGATCTAACTGTTACTTTAATGTACTCTATCATCCTTGCACATGAAATACCGGTTTGTAATCTTAGGATGCTATTGCATTTTTTTTATAAGGGTGTATTTTTATCTCTTTCGATGCGAGGCTCCAATCCTTTTCATGAAAATAATGCAAGATTCTAGCTCTTTCTAAATGCAAACTAAGGTAATCCATTCAGTGTATAATACAAAAATATATTCTATTATTAATCAATAGAATGTTCTTCATGCAAGTGTTTCTAACAGGCATTTCGGCATCTTATAATGCGTTTTCCTTAATCAATTTTACCTATCATTTCATTGACCATAAACATGAAATATCTCACAATTATCGTAACTAGATTCATGCCTAGGTTCTTTACCTATCAAACAATGCAATATGAATTTAATTATGATTCCCTATCCTCATGAGATAAGCAAGACATCGAAGCAGTACCTAATTGTGGGAAGAAACTTTAGTGTTTACCCTTGGCAGTGTGTTTGCATGGGCTGTGGCATCTTGACCCGAATCTCCATCCATGGTTGTGGGATTCCCATTCACGTTCTCTCCCTCTCCCTCTCCTTCTTTTCTTCTCTCTCTCCCTCTTCTCCTTCTTCTTCTTCTCCTCTCTCTCCCTCTTCTTCTCCTTCTTCACCTCCTTCTTTCTCTATCTTCTTCTTCTTCTTGCCATCTTCTTCTCCTTCTCTCTCTCCCTCTCCTTCTATTCTTCTCTCTCTCTCCTCTTCCTCTCCTTCCCTCTCTTCTCTCCTTCTTCTTCTCCTTCTCTCTTTCCCTCTTCTTGTCCTTCTTCTTCTTCTTCTTCTTCTTCTTCTTCTTCTTCTTCTTCTTCTTCTTCTTCTTCTTCTTCTCTTTCTTCTTCTTCTCTCTCTCCCTCTTCTTCTTCTCTCCCTTCCTCTTCTACTTCTTCTTCTCCTCTCTCTCTCTTCTCTCCTTCTTCACCTCCTTCTTCTCTCTATCTCTTCTTCATCTTCTTGTCTTCTTCTTCTCCTTATCTCTCTCCCTCTCCTTCTCTTCTTCTCTCTCTCTATAATTCCTCTCCTTCCCTCTTCTCTCCTTCTTCTTCTCCTTCTCTCTCTCCCTCTTCTCCTTCTTCTTCTTCTTCTTCTTCTTCTTCTTCTTCTTCTTCTTCTTCTCTCTCTCTCTCTCTCCCTCTTCTTCTTCTCTCCCTTCCTCTTCTACTTCTTCTCCTCTCTCTCTTCTCTCCTTCTTCCTCTTCTCTCCTTCTCCTCTTCCTCTCCTTCCCTCTCTTCTCTTGATCCTTCCTACCTCCACAGAAAAATACTTTCGTCTTCCGGCAATAAAAACCCGAAGGTTTATCCTACCAAGATTCCGCCTTGTAACCAGTATCAAGGCCTCGAGATCCCATCTCGAGTCATGTAGATCACTTGTGTAGGGTCCAGAGGCATTGGGAATTACGGCCAGAGCGCCCACTGGCACCCAAGCGTCCTCCTACGCTAAGTAATTTCCACGGAGAGACCTCTCGCGGCAGGTTCAGTTCACATTCCTCTCGCGGATTCATAACCCCCTTGATTAGGGTTTGGCAGTTCGCGGGGGGTAGCTAGCGCCATCCTTCCTTAATTATCCCTTAAGAAAATCATCCACAGCTAAAGCAACCAGCCTAATAACATTTACTAGGGAAAACATCCCTTTTGTTCCCATGGCAATCAGTCTCACATACCCGGCCATGAAATCATCAATCACAAACAACTTGGATTAGCATCCAAAAACCACATCAACAAACAGCTGAATGCATAACCTCTTGCTTCAAGGCATCGCAATCCCATTGCATGCACAACCAGAATTTAACTTGGATGTATCAAAATACTTGCTCAAGGAATTCTCAACCTTTTCAACAACCAAGCATAACTTGGGTCAACAATCCATCTTTAACAAGATCAACCTTCGTTAAAACCATTTCAACAGTTCCAAGCAACATGCTTAGCATAAATCCACTACCATAAAGTCCGCTCTCCCCCCTGGGTTGGGGCTTCGCAAGGTCGATTTAACAAGTTCCTTCGAGATCCTTTAAATGAACTAAGTGATTTCATCTTGACCTTTATTAATCCTGGCTACCTATTTAGGGTAGAAGATCAATCCAATTCCGAGAGTAGCTATCTAATATCACAGGTCACCAAGTGCTAACCCATATTGCTAGTACATCACCAAGAGTACATTAACGAGATTCCAACCTGATTAGCCATAGGTTATCCAAACTTCATCTATCGGCTAGAGTTCGGACAAGGATCTCTAAACGGAATTTCTTTTCGAACTACTATTTCAACAATGTTTATCGTGCAATCCCATTGTGTGTGCAAGTTAACATATATCGACATGTGCATGATCTAACTGTTACTTTAATGTACTCTATCATCCTTGTGCATGAAATACTGGTTTGTAATCTTAGGATGCTATTGTATTTTTTTTTATAAGGGAGTATTTTTATCTCTTTCGATGCGAGGCTCCAATCCTTTTCATGAAAATAATGCAAGATTCTAGCTCTTTCTAAATGCAAACTAAGGTAATTCATTCAGTGTATAATATAAAAATATATTCTATTATTAATTAGTAGCATGTTCTTCATGCAAGTGTTTGTGTCAAGCATCTCGGCATCTTATAATGTGTTTTCCTTAATCAATTTTACCTATCATTTCGTTGACCATAAACATGAAATATTTTACAACTGTCGTAACTAGATTCATGCCTAGGTTCTTTACCTATCAAACCATGCAATATGAATTTTTTTATGATTCTCTATCCTCATGAGATAAGCAAGACATCGAAGCACTATCTAATTATGGGGAGAAACTTTAGTGTTTACCCTTGGCAGTGTGTTTGCATGGGTGGTGGCATATTGACCCGAATCTCCATCCATGCTTGTGGGATTCCCATTCAAGTTCTCTCGCTCTCTCTCTCCCTCTCCTATTCTTCTCTCTCTCCCTCTTCTACTTCTTCTTCTTCTCCTCTCTCGCCCTCTTCTTCTCCTTCTTCACCTCCTTCTTTCTCTATCTTCTTCTTCTTCTTGCCTTATTCTTCTCCTTCTCTCTCTCCCTCTCCTTCTCTTCTTCTCTCTCTCTCCTCTTCCTCTCCTTCCCTCTCTTCTCTCCTTCTTCTTCTCCTTCTCTCGTTCCCTCTTCTTGTCCTTCTTCTTCTTCTCCTCTCTCTCCTTCTTCTTCTTCTCTCTCTCCCTCTTCTTCTTCTCTCCCTTCCTCTTCTACTTCTTCTTCTCCTCTCTCTTTCTTCTCTCCTTCTTCTCTTCTTCTCTCTATATCTTCTTCTTCTTCTTGTCTTCATCTTCTCCTTCTCTCTCTCCCTCTCCTTCTCTTCTTCTCTCTCTCTCCTCTTCCTCTCCTTCCCTCTCTTCTCTCCTTCTCTCTCTCCCTCTTCTTCTTCTTCTTCTTCTTCTCTCTCTCTCTCTCCCTCTTTCTTCTTCTCTCCCTTCCTCTTCTACTTCTTCTCCTCTCTCTCTTCTCTCCTTCTTTCTCTTCTCTCCTTCTCCTCTTCCTCTCCTTCCCTCTCTTCTCCTGATCCTTCCTACCTCCGCAGAAAAATCCTTTCGTCTCCCGGCAATAAAAACCCGAAGGTTTATCCTACCAAGATTCCGCTTTGTAACTAGTATCAAGGCCTCGAGATCCCATCTCGAGTCACGTAGAACAGTTGCATAGTGTCCGGAGGCATTGGGATTTATGGCCACAGCCCCCATTGGCACCCAAGCATCCTCCTACGCCAAGTAATTTCCACGGAGAGACCTCTCGCGGAAGGTTCAGTTCACATTCCTCTCGCGGATTCATAACCCCCTTGATTAGGGTTTGGCGGTTCGCGGGGGGTAGCTAGCGCCATCCTTCCTTAATTATCCCTTAAGAAAATCATCCACAGCTAAAGCAACCAGCCTAATAACATTTACTAGGGAAAACATCCCTTTTGTTCCCATGGCAATCAGTCTCACACACCCGGCCATGAAATCATCAATCACAAACAACTTGGATTAGCATCCAAAAACCACATCAACAAACAGCTGAATGCATAACCTCTTGCTTCAAGGCATCGCAATCCCATTGCATGCACAACCAGAATTTAACTTGGATGTATCAAAATACTTGCTCAAGGAATTCTCAACCTTTTCAACAACCAAGCATAACTTGGGTCAACAATCCATCTTTAACAAGATCAACCTTCGTTAAAACCATTTCAACAGTTCCAAGCAACATGCTTAGCATAAATCCACTACCATAAAGTCCGCTCTCCCCCCTGGGTTGGGGCTTCGCAAGGTCGATTTAACAAGTTCCTTCGAGATCCTTTAAATGAACTAAGTGATTTCATCTTGACCTTTATTAATCCTGGCTACCTATTTAGGGTAGAAGATCAATCCAATTCCGAGAGTAGCTATCTAATATCACAGGTCACCAAGTGCTAACCCATATTGCTAGTACATCACCAAGAGTACATTAACGAGATTCCAACCTGATTAGCCATAGGTTATCCAATCTTCATCTATCGGCTAGAGTTCGGACAAGGATCTCTAAACGGAATTTCTTTTCGAACTACTATTTCAACAATGTTTATCGTGCAATCCCATTGTGTGTGCAAGTTAACATATATCGACATGTGCATGATCTAACTGTTACTTTAATGTACTCTATCATCCTTGCGCATGAAATACTGGTTTGTAATCTTAGGATGCTATTGTATTTTTTTTTATAAGGGAGTATTTTTATCTCTTTCGATGCGAGGCTCCAATCCTTTTCATGAAAATAATGCAAGATTCTAGCTCTTTCTAAATGCAAACTAAGGTAATTCATTCAGTGTATAATACAAAAATATATTCTATTATTAATCAGTAGCATGCTCTTCATGCAAGTGTTTGTGTCAAGCATCTCGGCATCTTATAATGTGTTTTCCTTAATCAATTTTACCTATCATTTCATTGACCATAAACATTAAATATCTCACAACTGTCGTAACTAGATTCATGCCTAGGTTCTTTACCTATCAAACCATGCAATATGAATTTTATTATGATTCCCTATCCTCATGAGATAAGCAAGACATCGAAGCACTACCTGATTGTGGGGAGAAACTTTAGTGTTTACCCTTGGCAGTGTGTTTGCATGGGTGGTGGCATATTGACCCGAATCTCCATCCATCGTTATGGGATTCCCAATCAAGTTCTCTCCCTCTCCCTCTCCTTCTCTTCTTCTCTCTCTCCCTGTTCTCCTTCTTCTTCTTCTCCTCTCTCTCCCTCTTCACCTCCTTCTTTCTCTATATTCTTCTTCTTCTTGCCTTCTTCTTCTCCTTCTCTCTCTCCCTCTCCTTCTCTTCTTCTCTCTCTCCTCTTCCTCTCCTTCCCTCTCTTCTCTCCTTCTTCTTCTCCTTCTCTCGTTCCCTCTTCTTATTCTTCTTCTTATTCTTCTTCTTCTTCTTCTCTCTCCCTCCCTTCCTCTTCTACTTCTTCTTCTCCTCTCTCTCTCTTCTCTCCTTCTTCACCTCCTTCTTCTCTTGTTCTCTCTATCTCTTCTTCTTCTTCTTCTTGTCTTCATCTTCTCCTTCTCTCTCTCCCTCTCCTTCTCTTCTTCTCTCTCTTTCCTCTTCCTCTCCTTCCCTCTCTTCTCTCCTTCTCTCTCTCCCTCTTCTTCTTCTTCTTCTTCTTCTCTCTTTCTCTCTCCCTCTTCTTCTTCTCTCCCTTCCTCTTCTACTTCTTCTCCTCTCTCTCTTCTCTCCTTCTTTCTCTTCTCTCCTTCTCCTCTTCCTCTCCTTCCCTCTCCTCTCCTGATCCTTCCTACCTCCGCAGAAAAATCCTTTCGTCTTCCGGCAATAAAAACCCGAAGGTTTATCCTACCAACAATCCGCCTTGTAACTAGTATCAAGGCCTCGAGATCCTATCTCGAGTCACGTAGAACACTTATGTAGGGTCCGTAGGCATTGGGATTTACGGCTAGAGCCCCCACTGGCACCCAAGCGTCCTCCTACGCCAAGTAATTTCCACGGAGAGTCCTCTAGCGGGAGGTTCAGTTCACATTCCTGTCGCGGATTCATAACCCCCTTGTTTAGGGTTTGGCGGTTCGCCGGGGGTAGCTAGTGCCATCCTTCCTTCATTATCCCTTAAGAAAATCATCCACAGCTAAAGCAACCAGCCTAATAACATTTACTAGGGAAAACATCCCTTTTGTTCCCATGGCAATCAGTCATCACAGACCCGGCCATGAAATCATCAATCACAAACAACTTGGATTAGCATCCAAAAACCACATCAACAAACAGTTGAATGCATAACCTCTTGCTTCAAGGCATCACAATCCCATTGCATGCACAACCAGATTTTTAACTTGGATGTATCAAAACACTTGCTCAAGGAATTCTCAACCTTTTCAACAACCAAGTATAACTTGGGTCAAGAATCCATCTTTAACAAGATCAACCTTCGTTAAAACCATTTCAACAGTTCCAAGCAACATGCTTAGCATAAATCCACTACCATAAAGTCCGCTCTCCCCCCTGGGTTGGGGCTTCGCAAGGTCGATTTAACAAGTTCCTTCTAGATCCTTTAAATGAACTAAGTGATTTCATCTTGACCTTTATTAATCATGGCTACCTATTTAGGGTAGGAGATCAACCCAATTCGGAGAGCAGCTATCTAGTATCACAAGTCAGCAAGTGCTAACCCATATGGCTAGTACATCACCAAGAGTACATTAACGACATTCCAACCTGATTAGCCATAGGTTATCCAATCTTCATCTATCGGCTAGAGTTCGGACAAGGATCTCTAAACCGAATTTCTTTTAGAACTATTGTTCCAACAATGTTTATCGTGGAATCCCATTGTGTGTGCAAGTTAACATATATCGACATGTGCATGATCTAACTGTTACTTTAATGTACTCTATCATCCTTGCGCATGAAATACTGGTTTGTAATCTTAAGATGCTGTTGCAATTTTTTTTATAAGGGAGTATTTTTATCTCTTTCGATGCGAGGCTCCAATCCTTTTCATGAAAATAATGCAAGATTCTAGCTCTTTCTAAATGCAATCTTCTTCTTCTTCTCTCCCTCTTCTTCTTCTCTCCCTTCCTCTTCTACTTCTTCTCCTCTCTCTCTCTTCTCTCCTTCTTTCTCTTCTCTCCTTCTCCTCTTCCTCTCCTTCCCTCTCTTCTCATGATCCTTCCTACCTCAGCAGAAAAATCCTTTCGTCTTCCAACAATAAAAACCCAAAGGTTTATCCTACCAAGATTCGGCCTTGTAACTAGTATCAAGGCCTCGAGATCCCATCTCGAGTCACGTAGAACACTTGTGTAGGGTCCGAAGGCATTGGGATTTTTGGCCAGAGTCCCCCACTAGCACCCAAGCGTCCTCCTACGCTAAGTAAATTCCACGGAGAGATCTCTCGCAACAGGTTCAGTTCACATTCCCGTCGTGGATTCATAACCCCCTTGGTTAGGGTTTGGCGGTTCGCTGGGGGTAGCTAGCACCATCCCTCGTTAATTATCCCTTAAGAAAATTATCCACAGCTAAAGCAACCAGCCTAATAACATTTACTAGGGAAAACATCCCTTTTGTTCCCATGGCAATCAGTCACAGACCCAGCCATGAAATCATCAATCACAAACAACTTAAATTAGCATCCAAAAACCATATCAACAAACAGTTCAATGCATAACCTCTTGCTTCAAGGCATCGCAATCCCATTGCATGCACAACTAGAATTTAACTTGGATGTATCAAAACACTTACTCAAGGAATTCACAACCTTTTCAACAACCAAGCATAACTTGGGTCAACAATCCATCTTTAACAAGATCAACCTTCGTTAAAACCATTTCAACAGTTCCAAGCAACATGCTTAGCATAAATCAACTACCAGAAAGTCTGCTCTCCCCCCTGGGTTGGGGCTTCGCAAGGTCAATTTAACAAGTTCCTTCTAGATGCTTTAAATGAACTAAGTGATTTTATCTTGACCTTTATTAATCTTGGCTACCTATTTAGGGTAGCAGATCAACCCAATTCCGAGAGTAGCTATCTAATATCACAGGTCACCAAGTGCTAACCCATATTGCTAGTACATCACCAAGAGTACATTAACGACATTCCAACCTGATTAGCCATAGGTTATCCAATCTTCATCTATCGATTAGAGTTCGGACAAGGATCTCTAAATGGAATTTCTTTTAGAACTACTGTTCCAACAATGTTTATCGTGCAATCCCATTGTGTGTGCAAGTTAATATATATCGACATGTGCATGATCTAACTGTTACTTTAATGTACTCTATCATCCTTGCGCATGAAATACTGGTTTGTAATCTTAGGATGCTATTGCATTTTTTTTATAAGGGTGTATTTTTATCTCTTTCGATGCAAGGCTCCAATCCTTTCATGAAAATAATGCAAGGTTCTAGCTCTTTCTAAATGCAAACTAAGGTAATCCATTCAGTGCATAATACAAAAATATCTTCTATTATTAATCAGTAGAATGTTCTTCATGCAAGTGTTTGTGTCAAGAATTTTGGCATCTTATAATGCTTTTTCCTTAATCAATTTCACCTATCATTTCATTGATTATAAACATGAAATGTCTCACAACTGTTGTAACTAGATTCGTGCCTAGGTTATTTACCTATCAAACCATGCAATATAAATTTTATTATGATTCCCTATCCTCATGAGATAAGCAAGGCATCAAAGGAGTACCTGATTGTGGAAAGAAACTTTAGTGTTTACCCTTGGCAGTGTGTTTGCATGGCTGGTGGCATCTTGACCCGAATCTCCATCCATGGTTGTGGGATTCCTATTCAAGTTCTCTCCCTCTCCCTCTCCTTCTCTTCTTCTATCTCTCCCTCTTCTCCTTCTTCTTCTTCTCCTCTCTCTCCCTCTTCTTCTCCTTCTTCTCTTCTTCTCTCTCTCTCTTCTTCTTCTTCATGTCTTCTTCTTCTCCTTCTCTCTGTCCCTCTCCTTCTCTTCTTCTCTCTCTCTCCTCTTCCTCTCTTCTGTCATTCTTCTTCTGCTTCTCTCTCTCCCTCTTCTTCTCATTCTTCTTCTTCTTCTTCTACTCCTCTCTCTCCTTCTTCTTCTTCTCTCTCTCCCTCTTCTTCTTCTCTCCCTTCCTCTTCTACTTCTTCTTCTCCTTTCTCTCTCTTCCCTCCTTCTTCACCTCCTTCTTCTCTTCTTCTCTCTCTCTCTTCTTCTTATTATTGTCCTCTTCTTCTCCTTCTCTCTCTCCCTCTCCTCTTCTTCTCTCTCTCCTCTTCCTCTCCTTCCCTCTCTTCTCTCCTTCTTCTTCTCCTTCTCTCTCTCCCTCTTCTTCTCCTTCTTCTTCTTCTTCTTCTTCTACTACTCTTTCTCCTTCTTCTCCTTCTTCTTCTTCTCTCTCTCCCTCTTCTTCTTCTCTCCCTTCCTCTTCTACCTCTTCTTCTCCTCTCTCTCTCTTCTCTCCTTCTTTCTCTTCTCTCATTCTCCTCTTCCTCTCCTTCCCTCTCTTCTCCTGATCACGATGCTAGGGGGTGTGGGGGGGGTGTGGGGGGGTGTGGGGGGGGGAGGGGTACTGCCGTGTCCAAGTGGAGGGGGAAAGGCATACTGCCTGCCAAAATGGAGGGGGAGGGAGGAGGCTTGTTGCCGTCCGTCGGTCCACTAGGGGGCCGCGCTGTGCCTCAACGAGGGGGGCTTCTTCGGGCTACCGACGAGCCAAGGAGGGGGATGCCTATGTCTCACGGCCAGCAAGGGGGCTGCTTGTAGTCGAGGGAGGGGAAGGAAGGCTCCCCTTTATGGGGGAGGGAGGACGGCGCCACCCGCTACCTGGGGGGATTGCATGCCCCCCATCACACAGCTCAGTCGCTCTCTCTCTCCGCCATGCTCATGGCAAGGGGAGAGAGAGGGAGGGTAAAAAAAAAAATTTAACAAATTTAAAATTTTCTTTGGGCGGGGTTCTTATGGGAACATTACATCCTCTCCCCCTTAGAGGAATCGAGATGTCCTCATCTCGAATGCACTTAGGGTTCATTGATGACAACTTATCATTGGGTTCTAGAACCTGTGGGTTAGGACCCATCACCCTTTCGCTACGCAACTCTGATGATGTAGCACAATCCTTACCTTAAGCAGTTTTGCTCTGATGCCAACTGTAACGTGCCCACTCCTCAAATTGTGAGACACATCTTAGCAGTCCATCGAGAGATATATCTAGAAGATACCGCCTGGCACTCCCAATGAATGACACAAGGTTTGCCAACTAGGATCTCTCGATTCTGCCCCGCAACGGAACTTATCAGGTCATTCCCACTAGGATCGACCTGAACTCTGGGTTCCTTGTAATCGGGTCTTCCTAACAGCCTTCTAGCGTCGGTCTACAACTGCTCCACTTTGCGCAGATACAACTGGACCAAAGCAAACTCATACCAAACTTCAAAGAGAATGGGAAACGAGAGGGATGCATCGCTCGACCTCTTTGCCCATAGGGCATAGTCCCATTCCAGTCCCCTAGAACGGTATGAATTAGGGTTTCAACTTACAAGTTATAAGGTCCTTCTCTAACTAACGCTCGCTTCAAATAAATTCCATTGAGGAAAGCTCTCAGCTAACCGAGACCACCATGCCGTAGAAAGGACCCGACGATCACATCCACCACACTTCCCTCGGCGGTTGTTTTAGTTATCTAATTACCTACCACATTATGTTTGGCACATACAAGCAGCTTCCTTAATTAACCCGTTAATCACAGGTTCCTTCACGTAATTTAGGGCACTGACACGAAGACAAGATATAACAGGATCAAACACTTCCTTAACTTATCTTCAGATTAATGTTTGTCTCCTGCCCATATAGGAGAATTAAGTATTCCTTCCTGCCTCCGCCGAAAAATCCTTCCGTCTTCCCACAATAAAAACCCAAAGGTTTATCCTACCAAGATTCCGCCTTGTAACTAGTATCAAGGCCTCGAGATCCCATCTCAAGTCACATAGAACACTTGTGTAGCGTATACAGGCATTCGGATTTACAGCCAAAGCCCCCAGGCACCCAAGCATCCTCCTATGCCAAGTAATTTCCACAGAGAGACCTCTCACGGTGGGTTTGGTCCACATTCCTCCTGGCACCGATTCATAACCCCCTTGGTTAGGGTTTGGTGGTTCGCGGGGGGTAGCTAGCACCATCCTTCCTTAATTATCCCTTAAGGAAATCATCCACAGCTAAAGCAACCAACCTAATAACATTTACTAGGAAAAACATCTCTTTGTTCCCATGGCAATCAGTCATCACAGACCCGGCCATGAAATCATCAATCACAAATAACTTGGATTAGCATCCAAAAGCCACATCAACAAACAGTTGAATGCACAACCTCTTGCTTCAAGGCATCGCAATCCCATTGCATGCACAACCAGAATTTAACTTGGATATATCAAAACACTTGCTCAAGGAATTCACAACCTTTTCAACAACCAAGTATAACTTGGGTCAACAATCCATCTTTAAGAAGATCAACCTTCGTTAAAACCATTTCAACAATTTCAAGCAACATGCTTATCATAAATCAACTACCATAAAGTCCGCTCTCCCCCTTGGGTTGGGGCTTCACAAGGTCGATTTAATAAGTTCCTTCTAGATCCTTTAAATGAACTAAGTGATTTCATCTTGACCTTTATTAATCCTAGCTACCTATTTAGGGTAGAAGATCGACCCAATTCTGAGAGTAGCTATCTAATATCACATGTCACCAAGTGCTAACCCATATTGCTAGTACATCACCAAGAGTACATTAACAAGATTCCAACTTGATTAGCCATAGGTTATCCAATCTTCATCTATCGGCTAGAGTTCGGACAAGAAAATCTAAACGGAATTTCTTTTAGAACTACTGTTCTAACAATGTTTATCGTGCAATCCCATTCTGTGTGCAAGTTAACATATATAGACATGTGCATGATCTAATTGTTACCTTAATGTACTCTATCATCCTTGCGCATGAAATACTCATTTGTAATCTTAGGATGCTATTGCATTTTTTTTATAAGGGAGTATTTTTATCTCTTTCGATGCAAGGCTCCAATCCTTTTCATGAAAATAATGCAAGATTCTAGCTCTTTCTAAATGCAAACTAAGGTAATTCATTCAGTGTATAATACAAAAATATCTTCTATTATTAATCAATAGAATGTTCTTCATGCAAGTGTTTCTGACAGGCATTTCGGCATCTTATAATGTGTTTTCCTTAATCAATTTTACCTATCATTTCATTGACCATAAACATGAAATATATTACAACTATCGTAACTAGATTCATGCCTAGGTTCTTTACCTATCAAACCATGCAATATGAATTTTATTATGATTCCCTATCCTCATGAGATAAGCAAGACATCGAAGCAGTACTTGATTGTGGGAAGAAACTTTAGTGTTTACCCTTGGCAGTGTGTTTGCATGGGTGGTGGCATCTTGACCCGAATCTCCATCCATGGTTGTGGAATTCCCATTCAAGTTCTCTCCCTTTCCTTCTTTTCTTCTCTCTCTCCCTCTTCTCCTTCTTCTTCTTCTCCTCTCTCTCCCTCTTCTTCTCCTTCTTCACCTCCTTCTTCTCTTCTTCTCTCTCTCTCTTCTTCTTCTTCTCCTTCTCTCTCTCCCTCTCCTTCTCTTCTTCTCTCTCTCTCCTCTTCCTCTCCTTCCCTCTCTTCTCTCCTTATTCTTCTACTTCTCTCTCTCCCTCTTCTTCTTCTCCTTCTTCTTCTTCTTCTTCTTCTTCTTCTTCTCTGTCCCCCTCTTCTTCTTCTCTCCCTTCCTCTTCTACTTTTTCTTCTCCTCTCTCTCTCTTCTCTCCTTCTTCTTCTTCTTCACCTCCTTCTTCACCTTCTTCTCTCCCTTCCTCTTTGTTAACCCCAACATGAAGAAAGCAAAAGAAAATAAAAAAGACGTAGGGCAAAGGTGGAAAAAAGGTAGCTCGACTAAAGGAAGAAGAGGAGAAAAGGCCAAAAGCGCAAGGGCCACCTCAAAAAGCCCAAGGTAGATGAAAAAGGGGAAAGGTGCATGTTAAAATACAAAGGCGCACCCTAAAATCTTGTAAAAGAGTGCCAAGCGGTGGAAAATCTGGAAAGCTAAAATAAAAGACAAAGACAAAGGCCAAGAAAGAGAAATGGAAGACAAAGGCGCACAAGGAAAAACGCAAGACAAAACTTTTATAAAAGAGTGCAAGCACATGACAGTTTAATTCAAGGAGCGCCGGGCTCTCACCCACGCAATTTGTAAATGTAGATGGGTGGTGGAAAGGAAGCTAGGAAGATAGAAGGGCAATGGGAAAAAGGGCCTAGGCTACGGCCGGGACCATGTAAAAAAGGGAAAGGGGGATGACCGCCCAAAAGGGATTTAGGGTTTTGTATATAAGGTTGAAAAGTGAATGAGAAGCTCATTCTTGTGTGTGGCAAAAAGTGACTCTCCTCTTCTTCTTCTTCTTCTTCTTCTTGCTTGCTTGAGCTTGTGCTTGAGAGAGGGAGGGTGAGAGTGCGAGGGAGTGAGAGTGTGAGGGTGAGGGACCGTGGAGTGGAGCATCTCTCCATCTTCTCCTCTCTTCTTCTCTTCTTCTCTTCTCTTCTCTTCTCTTGCTCGCGGTGATGGATCTTGGAGCGTGGAGCTTGAGGATGGAGCTTGCTTGAAGCTTGCACTTGGATCGTGGAGCTACCGGAGTGCGCGGGAGAGGAGTAACTCGAACGGCATGGAGGTAAGCTCGCTATACCCGTAGATATGGATGGCGCGTCGGCTATGTGAGAGGTAGCCATTAGTGCTCGGCTTGGAACGCTTGAAATAATAAGCGGTCCATGGGTCTTGGTGATTGAGCGAAATTTCCCACATTTTGGTTCCGTTTCCGGGACCAACGGATTCAAGCCTTGAGCGCTTGCGCGCTTCGAAGCGAGCATCGAAGTAAGGGCTTTCCTTGAACCGGTGCTTGAGATAGGTAGGAAGTGAGGGGGTTGAAGATGGTATTCGATCTCCTTGGCAAGTAGATTTTTTGCTTTTTTGAGATTTATGTTGTGAGATGGAGTAGTGTAGGTATTTACTTTGTGATTTGGATGCCTTAGAGTAGGAGAAAACAAATATAAACAAAGAAAATAAGCATTAGGGTTTACTGTTGCAAAACATGGCAGAAACAGGGCAAAAATCGTGCAAAAAATGGTAAAAAGCTCGCTTGTGATGCCTAAGATCGGCAAGTGAGTGATTGGGGGCATCAATACCATACCCGGGAAGGGGTATAAGGGCCAAAAGTGGCAAGAAAGGCCACATTGTGCACTGCAAGGTTTCAGCAGAGCAAGAGAGAAGAGGAAAGCCTTGTGAGTGGATTTGCTTCGATCTTGTCATCCGGGAGATATTTACCCAACCCAGGTAATTCTACACGTTCCCCTACATGAGTAGGATGGATCTGGAGCTGCTTGACTAGGGGGAAGGACTCCAACACCCGGCATGGCGAATTTTGTGAAGCCCGACGAAAAAATGCGCCGCGCTTGGCGTGTCCGAGTAGCAGTGACTCTGGGCCAAGTCCCAGAATCGGCCCTCGAACTGCTCGGCCATTCGGACCTCAGCCCACTCGGCTCGCCTGACCACTTGACTCAGCCCTCGGCCACTACCACTCGGACGCCCACACTCGGCCCGCGTCCGAATCAAGTACTCGAACTAACTTGGAACTCGGCCCACTCGGCCCTCCTCACTTGGCCCCGGCCCACTCGGCCCCGGCCCACTCGGTCCTCGGACAACTAGGTTCAGACTAGCCGAATTTGGCATTCGAACAGTTACATATGGCCCCTTCTACTCAGCCCTCGGACGGGCCGAATCGAGCACTCGGCCCCTACAATTCGGACCAGTTGGGCCGAGTGCAGATTTTCATCAAATTCTCAGAAAAATGACCTGACCCGGTTAGAACTCAACAACGCAAACTGTCAAAAGCCCTTAGGACGCTCAGAACTTGATTCTGGCACACGGAATAGGCAAAATCGTAGGGCGCAGCCACTTAGTAGCTAGAAGTAGGCAATTGCGAGATCAAGGACTTCGACACAAACCGCTGAGTGGTAAAGCCTGATTTGACCCAAAAATGAATGAGGCAACAAATTAGAAAAGCTCTGAACCCCAAATTGACCCCACAGGCTACATAGAGTGAAAGGCACATCACAGATCCATCACTGGGCTGAAACTTAGAGCAAGTAGTTCAAGATTTGACTGAACGGTCCTCCAAACTGCACATGGTGTTTACTGTAATGGCCCTACGAGCTAGGAAGGGGACTGCCCCCTGGACCCCCGCAGAGGGGGCTCCGCCCCCTCTGCACCTCCCCCAAGTAAGTTGGAGAGAAAGCACGCGACGTGACAAGTCCTCCAAATTCGACCATAGTGTGGTAAGGGCTCTACATCAACATGGATTCTCACTGATGAAAGAACGACCAAAAGCCCATGCCCGGACCAAGAGAAACAGAGACCCTAGAACCTCAATGGGCCCATCTAGCCAACAAGGGCAAAAAGGCCACACTGCAAAAACATAGATGTGTTGCATTCAGACTACATCTAGTCAAAGCGGAAAGCAACAACATCAAGCTACAATAGTGAGAATGACTGGATACGATATTCCTGACAATAGATGCTCCTTGAATGGCATTGCACTGACAAGCCAAGACATCAGTGGAGAATCCACATCTGGTCGGGTAGTTGGGGACTCAAGGGCATTTGTCAGAAGGCTTAAATTTACAAGCCAAGACCTAGAAGATGAAGATGTAGTACCACCTGCCTATCTTAGGGTTAAACTCACCGTGAAAGGAGAGCATACTATCGATGCTCTAATTGATGAAGGAGCAGATTTTAATGTCTTGACCTATGAGGCATGGACCCTACTAGGCCAACCAGAGCTGACACTGACTAATGCAACTCTTAACCCTTATGGGGGATCTCCACAAGCACTCATAGGGAAGTGCAATATCCTTGCAACAATTGAAACCCTCCTGGGAAGACCCTTCAAAAGGGTGACCAAATGTGAGGCTGACTATGTAGCTCAGAGGATACACCTGACACTCCCGGGTGTGAGGATAGTCACAACCTTTAGCAAGGGTGACCTCATCGAACCTCGAGGGAAAGGCAAGGAAGGTGCTGACGTAACAGTCAAGCTTACTAACGAGAGCAAGGACTTGTTGGAGAAGTTGATACAAGCACAAGTCAAACAACGAGAACCCGTGAGTGAGGCCATGCTTGGAACAAGAAGGTCAAGAGACAATGCCAAGGACAGGCTTTGGACTTACAAATATCATAGAAGACCCCAAAAGAAGCCCAAGCCTTATAGAAGAAAGCATCAATGGAGGGTCAGCACAATGCCGCGATGGATATCCAAAGCATTGCTACGTGCTCAAGGGTATTATGCAGGCAACCAATGGATTTGGGTATTGAAACCCCCTGCTAAACCAACTCTACCAGAAGCCCAAGTTATGTCAAAAGCAAAGAGGCGTAGGAGAAAACCTAAACGAAAATCCAAGTCTCAAACCAAAAATATTGGAGCGATTGAGCCCCTCACGATTGAAATCAAGAAACCGAACAGGACCTCTCAAAAATTAGATCCTCAGCCTACCGTGCTTAGCAAGCAAATATCGGAGGTAGCTGTCGAGCGTGCACGAGGTCCAGTAGTGGCCAAGGAGCCTTTGATTTCCCAAGAGGGTAATGAGTGCCACATGCACAACATCGCTCATGATAAGGCTGATTGCTCAACAAAGCTAATGACAGAATCATCTAACAATCACGAGCAAACCATTCGGCCAGTGCCAGGTCCACCTAAGAGTCCTAGATCTCCTACATCCTATTTTTCCAAACGGACATAGGAAGCACAATAGCGGTCATCAATGGCGGTTGCTCACTCCCAATCTCTATCTCCATCAAAGCTTCCACATATCCAAGAGGGGGGACATAACACTAGCTGTAGCTCTCGGCCCAAGGATATGCATGTGCAACCTAATGTGACCAGATCAAATCATGCTTGATCTACACAGATGAATGCTCAAAAGGCAACAAAAGACGCGACCACTTCCGATCGCCCTAAGGACTGGACACTGCAATCCACCAATAGTAGCAAGTCCACTGAACTAGCTACTAGTACTTCAAATCAGGGATCACAACAGTCACAACCCTTGGCTGTGACAATGCCCCTTGTGGATAGTAGTTTACCTATGGAGGAGGTGTTGCAACCAACTTTCTCGACAACTCCAGCACTTTCAAAGTGCCTAAAGCCTAGGATGGAGGAGTTAAACACAAGGGAATTGGCGGAAGAGCTAGACTCTTCAAAAAGGGAGACAGTGGTACCCTCACAACCTGGCGAGGCTAGTCAGCAAGCCACAACCATGACCCATGTGGACACCTTAGAGACAGGAAATGTTAAGGCCCAACCAATCACAACAACAAATGACCTAGTCCAGGGTCCTGAGATGTTGAGAGATGCACCTTCACTGACCAAGAGAAAGAGGAGAAACAACAAAGACAACAACAGTTGCAGGTGGTTGTGGACCCCAAGAACATTGAGACAAAGAGCACTGGAGAATTGATGAACAAAGCATCAAGTCCACCCACCAATGAACCCATTGACGCTTCCCCTAATAGCAGTGAAACCTCAGACACATCCGTGTGCTCTGAAAAATCAAAACAGTTGTTACCATCAATGGCTGCTTACAACGCTCAATCCACCGACAATAGAACTTGCATTGACTAGTCAAGAGTGGATATAACGCTGTCACAACAGGGTGACAAACCTATACCAGTCACATCCAAGGAAAACCATGATGCAATAACGAAGCCTCAAGAGAAACATGAAAACCCCAAGAGCGTCAGACATCCTAGTGTGGACCGATCCTGCTCATCTAGGCCTGAGCCCCCAGCTATGCTAAAGCCCAGGCAAACTCCTAGAAACTTGCATGAGATGGCAACCGAGCAAGCCCTCGTTGAACATAGAAGTGTCTCCGAATGCTTAACTGAGTTGGATGCCAAGCTCAAGGTATTCGCACGTGTCTATGTCCTAGCAAACATGCACACATTCCCTAAAGAGAAACTCGGAGAATACTTTCCATTTTCCTTATCGTGGGAAGAGCAAGAACATCTTGACGAGCACTATAGCAGGCTCCTGCATGAACGCATGCTACTCATCTCGGGCGAGGAAGCCGACGAACTGTGCTTAACTGTCACATTCAATGATGCGCACTACCAACCAAATCTCCTAGAGATAGAGCAACTAAGGCGATTGTCAAAGGGCAGAAGTCAATTTGAACAGCGTTGGTGTGAAAATCGTGTTGCAATGGCCGAACTAGGAGCTCAGATCATGACAGTCTCTGAGGAGCGATTGGCCAAGTGGCGGTCCCAAAGAGACCCCACCTATGTGGCACCACCTCCCTTTGAGTGCTGACTGCCATTCGGGGTACGGACTTGGCTGAACCTAGCCAAGAAAACTCTCTATTTGATAAGGTTCTCACTAAGGAGGAGTTACATGTTGCCAGTAGACTCGGGCAAGGTTCCATGCTACTCGATGTGGTGAAATATCTATCGGTATTGAGTAAGCTGCCACGAATACTAGATGCGTGTGCCACGCTCCAGTACAATCCCGAGTTCTACAATTGGTTTCTATCCTCGTGAAGTGACATGGATTCGTAAATATGTATATATATAAACAATGATTTTTGTGTCACCTTGTATAGACACTATCAACACACATAAGCAATGATAGTCAAGCGCAAACAGAAGAGTTGGGGCCAACAGGCTAAACTCGTTCGGTCCCCCTCTCACATGACCGTTTCCACCTTCGGCCGAAGGGCATGCACCCCGCATTGCCACCGTGGAAAGCCCTGTCCAACATCTCGGATGATGTAAGCAGGGTGCAATCCCTTCCTATACACCTTTTCCTTTCCTGTCTATCCTTTCGAGGATGAGCCGTGGCCCAAATCCATGACCACCAGCCGATGTAACTCGGCGTGAGCCGAGATATGCTAATGGCGGGAGACTAAGTCAACATCATCACGGAGGCCATTCCACTACAACGAGCATAGCACGTTCCACCCCTCCTCTTTGAGTCATATATGCGTTTGATAACCCACACTGAAATCCCTCCTATGCGAACGATCTTATTCCATATCAAGGCCTAACCCTTGGGTTGCATCTTGCAGGTCCCCCCACAAGGAAAACATGGAGAACCACGGGTAGCTAGCTTGCAGAGATGCTCTTCGCAGACGACGAGAACATGCAGCACACGCCCCTTCTCTGGTGAGCTATGTGCCCAATCTCAAAAGATATGCAAAGAGACGAGGACCTAAGCAACACCGCCTCGGACTAAGGCCGAAAAATCCTCGGACCAGGAAAGTCGAAGCTCAACGAAGCGCGCAAGACGTGGCAACACCAGTTGCACAAACCCCCAATGTACGCTCAAACACTAGATGCTCAAGGGTAGAAAAGGCAGCTCGAGATAGGGAAGAGTTCAATGAACTATTTAAAGGCATCTTGGAAATGGTGGCGGCCCGGGACTACACCATTCATGTCCCGGCCGACATGTGCCCTGCCCGACCTCACAGGAGTCCCACACCAGCACCACCCCAGTCGCCTAACCAATTGGACTCACCCCACCTAGTATAAATCGACTAAGCCCCTATGATGTACAAGTAGCTTGACAAGTTATCAGGACATAACTTTTTGTCTTTTGATGGGTAAAAGGGCAACTCCCCACTTGTACAACTTCTTCTGTCTATCACTAATATATGCCATGTCTTTGACAAGCAATCGCATGGGCATTGCAATTAACATCATAGCATTTCGAAAAGTCATGTCTTAACATAACTACATCTATTGAATTACTTAACAAAATCAAGCATGTGCTCTCACGAAGTGACAAATGGATGCAGAGGAATACAGGTCTTCGTGCAAACGTGTTCAACGCCTGGGTCACTGCAAAACCAGCAACCGTGCACGAACCGCAACAAAGCCATGCTACTGAACATGAACAATCACCCTTGCAAGTGCCCACATCGCACGAACCAACGCATAGTCATGGGCTACACTCTCTTCTTAGGCCAAGCTCTACAGTGAGCTCACGATGGGTATCACTGCAATCGCACCGATATCGCCACAACAGCTCCCCTAACAATGAGGCTAGGGCAAAATTATCACGATTATATCCATTTCCTGAGCCTTCGAGGCTTGATATGTCCCGACCCATTGAAAGGCTCATAGCCTCCGCATATTGCAATGGTTGTACTGTGGCAAAAAAAAAAAAAAGCACCCACGATCACAGCACCGCACCTAGGGGTCCTCAAATTAGGTGCATCCAGTGACCTTGGTCGGCTGGCTCCGTTCCTAGTCCCCTAACCCCCTAGCATCACCCACAATAGTTCAAGGCACGTCAAGGGCAGGACAGCCCTAGGGAGCTTGTCTCACCTATGGTTAGACCTATCACCCTGAACCATTCCCACAATTCCCTCTTACACTCTGCCTTAAAACCATGGCAATCAATTGGGGCATGCACCGCATGAATGGCCATGCACAATACAGTGTCCTCATCCCACCGGCCCCATGTCTACCACCTAAGGATAGTACACTATCCCTAGGTTCTATCCTGCTACGTTGTGCAATCACAATGCACAGGATGTTGCACCCAACTTCACGTGTACTTCTTTCTGTCATAAACCACTTTGCTTCATCCACATGACATTATGAGAAACCAAGCCGCAGTCTTCTACCTACATAATATCTAAGTATGCACGAGCACTCACATAATATCTGCACCAAAGTCTATACACAGTTTGGGTCCTCAAGTGCAGGACAATACTCCAGGCTTGCTTAGAGTTCAACCTGTCTCCCAAACTAATCCAAATATGACTTATGCACGCTACAAAGACTAGCACTACCCCTTAGGGAGAGACCACCTAAGAGGTTTTTCAATTGCATGTATTAAAGCTCCAACGAAAGCGCCGTCAGCTCCACATCAATACTCAACTCTGAACTCCTGTCCTTACTTCATCATGCAAACCACCAGAGAATCCTCACGAGTAGGATTCACCATGAGCAACCCACGCACACCAATCCCCGTGCCAGCCATGAGTGGCCATTTCCAACAACGAGTAGCCCTATCGCCACCTACACCAATCATATCACCAGCCAATCGGAACAGCACAGTGCCACCAATGCCCTTCCTCCTCACCAACATAAGAACTCCTCCAAGGCAAACCACAACAACCCTTCCACCCACGTCTTCGGTGCAAGCTCCACATGCTACCTTCGACGCAGAGTGCCATGGGACTGGCACTCATCTAGGAAGGGGGTAATGTTAACCCCAACACGAAGAAAGCAAAAGGAAATAAAAAAGACGCAGGGCAAAGGCAGAAAAAAGATAGCTCGACTAAAGGAAGAAGAGGAGAAAAGGCCAAAAGTACAAGGGCCACCTCAAAAAGCCCAAGGCAGATGAAAAAGGGGAAAGGTGCATGTTAAAATACAAAGTGTACACTAAAATCTTGTAAAAGAGTGCCAGGCGGTGGAAAATCCAGAAAGCTAAAATAAAAGACAAAGACAAAGGCCAAGGCAAGAGAAATGGAAGACAAAGGCGCACAAGGAAAAGCGCAAGACAAAACTTTTGTAAAAGAGTACAGGCGTATTACGGTTTAATTCAAGGAGCGCCAGGCTCTCACCCGTGCAATTTATAAATGTAGATGGGTGGTGGAAAGGAAGCTAGGAAGATAGAAGAGCAATGGGAAAAAGGGTCTAGGCTACGGTCGGCCATGTAAAAAAGGAAAAGGGGGATGACTGCCCAAAAGGGATTTAGGGTTTTGTATATAAAGTTGAAAAGTGAATGAGAAGCTCATTCTTGTGTGTGGCAAAAAGTGGTTCTCCTCTTCTTCTTCTTCTTCTTCTTCTTCTTGCTTGCTTGAGCTTGTGCTTGAGAGAGGGAGGGTGAGAGTGTGAGGGAGTGAGTGTGTGAGGGTGAGGGACCGTGGAGTGGAGAAGCTCTCCATCTTCTCCTCTCTTCTTCTCTTCTTCTCTTCTCTTCTCTTCTCTTGCTCGCGGCGATGGAGCTTGGAGCGTGGAGCTTGAGGATAGAGCTTGCTTGAAGCTTGCACTTGGATCGTGGAGCTACCCGAGTGCACAGGAGAGGAGGTAACTCGGACGGCATGGAGGTAAACTCACTACACCCGTAGATATGGATGACGCGCCGGGCTATGTGAGAGGTAGCCATTAGTACTCAGCTTGGAACGCTTGAAACAATAAGCGTCCATGGGTCTTGGCAGTTGAGCGAAAGATCCCACACTCTTCTACTTTTTCTTCTCCTCTCTCTCTCTTCTCTCCTTCTTCTTCTCCTTCTTCACCTCCTTCTCTTCTTCTCTCTCTCTCTCTTCTCTTCTTCTTCTTGTCTTCTTCTTCTCCTTCTCTCTCTCTCCCTCTCCTTCTCTTCTTCTCTCTCTCTCTCTCTCTCTCCTCTTCCTCTCATTCCCTATCTTCCCTCCTTCTTCTCCTTCTCTCTCTCCCTCTTCTCCTTCTTCTTCTTCTCTCTCTCCCTCTTCTTCTTCTCTCCCTTCCTCTTCTACTTCTTCTTCTCCTCTCTCTCTCTTCTCTCCTTCTTTCTCTTCTCTCCTTCTCCTCTTCCTCTCCTTCCCTCTCTTCTCCTAATCATGATGCTAGGGGGGGGGGAGGGGAGGGGCGGTAGGGTACTGCCATGTCCAGGCAGAGGGGGAAACGCATACTGCCTGCCGAAATGGAGGGGGAGGGAGGAGGCTTGCTGCCGTCCGCCGAACCACCAGGAGGTTGCGCTGTGCCTCAACGAGGGGGGCTTCTTCGGGCTACCGACGACCTGAGGAGGGGGGCGCCTGTGTCTCATGGCCAACAAGGGGGATGCATGTGTCTCACGGTCAACAGGGGGGGCTGCCTGTAGTCGAGGGAGGGGGAGGAAGGCTCCCCTTTATAGGGGGAGGGAGGATGGCGCCACCCACCACCTGGGGAGACTGCATGCCCCCCATCACACAGCTCACTCCCTTTTTAGCTTTTCATTCAGCACTTTTATTTTGGATAGTTGGACCTCATCAGTTGTATCACAGTTTGTCTCATAGGCCAGTTTTGGTCTTTAGAAGACGTTAATATAACTTTCTTTCCTTCTTTCTTTCTCTCTCCCCGCCATGCTCACGGCAGGGGGAGAGAGAGGGAGGGTAAAAAAAATTTAAAAAATTTTAAAAATTTCTTTGGGGGGGTTCTTATAGGAACATTACATTCATGATCACTTAAAATGGTCAACATCCATTCCAACGAGCTTCTATTTCTACGTCAAATTGATAAATTTTGGCCCATTTGTGGCCCTTTCCTACTCTCAGAATCTCGCTCTCATTGGCAACCACTGGATAAGGTGACTCGATCATTCGAATCTGCAAACTAATCTGTATAAACATAAACCATAAAAACTATCCCGCTGCTCTAAAAATAAAGTGACACAATAGAGCACAAACACCGCTTATCCTACCCCTTGACTAAATCAAGGCATGAATTTCATGAGGGATAGGCACAGAGATCAATGCTAGGTGCTAACCAACTGCTCCAATACAGACCAACTAAAAAGAAATATCAAAAGAGTCATCCTAACTAGTGATATGGCTTGCCTACCTAACCTAGGACAACTGGACCAATAACTCCTACTAGGTGAGGACTCCTATAGCCTAGTCTATAAAAGTCAAATATTTTTCCTTCAGTATTTTATACTTGAGTGTGTAAAAAGGAGGGAGTTGAGCATATTATGACCCAAGGAGAACAGGGCATCAGCCTCAAGTCCTACCTCGGTACCCAAGAACCTACCAATCTCTCACAAGGAAACACTGAATTCTTTTTCTTCCGCTCACTTTTGTTTTTGTTCCAACCATCCTTCTTTATTTTTAGGCTAAATGTCACCCCCAAGAAGGTAAGGCATTGGTTCCAATTCTATTGACTTGTCCCCAAGGACCTACCATGCCTTTGCAAGGTGATGATCATCTACTCTTGGATTTTTTTTTTCATTTTCTTGTTGTAGGGATTAGAACCCCTTTTTACACACCTCCATATTATATATATTTCAAATATATTCATTGTTTCTTCTCTTTTATTTGGTAAGCTTTCCTAACTACCTCACAACTAACATGGATTCCTAGAAACAACTGTCTAGCATGCTAGCAAAATAGGGTCACTAGGATTACCCTAAAAAATAGCTCTTAGAGTGCCCAACAATGTCTTTAAAGGAGGCAAACAACTGCTCAAACCTCCCAGATACACCTAATCCATCCCTAGGACTTCATGCCTTGAATGTCAATCCCCAACAAAAGAAAAATGCCCCACATATATATACACATGAAGCATAAAGGAAGAGAACTCATAAAGGAGGGATATCGCCTAGACTTGGCCACAAGAAGCTTATGCACAGCAAAAGGCTCCCTTCAAGTGGTCCATTGAATCTACTTAGTGTAGCACTAAAACAAAAACCAGCACTTGCACCAAATGAACAAATGGCTTTCTTGGCCTAACGAGATAAAGCATTTCACTATAAAATAAACGACCCTCTTAGCCTAATGAAATATAGCCATACAACATGTCATTCAACATTCTACTACTGAAAGCAAACACTTAGTCCCCACATAAACCATATTAAATCACAAAACTAGACCAAGGGAATGCCTTGCTCATGCCAAATATAATGTGTAAACCACAGCTTCATTGATGTAACCTACCATGGCAATCAACCTACTCATACTTATGATAGTCAAAGTCTAATCGAGAGATGGGGTGTGAGACATGTACAATCCCTCCTTCCTCTCTAAACTTAATAGGGATACTAGTAAGAACCTAATGACAATGATGGCAATAGATTCAAATATCCCACATGAAAGAGCCATCTTGCCACTTGGTAATGTGATAACCCTTACTACACCAAATCACTTTGCCTTGGTGGTAACACGGCTCTAAATATGGATGCTCAAGATAAGGAATGACTTTTCCCATCCAATAGTCTTGGTATCCTTTGCAAGTTTAAGCTAGATCCTGAAGGACCTGCAAAGGCACCAAGTCCAATGTCAGCCCCTATACATAATAGGGCTTCAGTTTATTGAAATTTACTTTAGTTTTAAACTCCACCCCTTGCAAATCCGCTAAAAGGACTGTAGGGCCATTCTTTCCTATACATATAATCTTATAAGGACCATCCCATTTGGGTTGCAACTTGCCTAAGAAGAGCTCACGATGTCGAAGGGTTTTCGAAAACAAAGTTGCATCCACAGAGGACCTTGACGAATTTCAAGATAGAACATCAATCAAGCGAATAAGCAAGATGAATATGATGCCAAGTAACAATTGTATTACTGCCAAGATGTTTACAAAATACAAGATGAAATCGAATCCAAATAGCCCACCGAGTTTAGGCCACCCGATCTCAAGTTGAAAATTCAACTCTCAAGCTCGTATCTCAAGCTCAAGAATTACTCTAAATGCCCAGGGTTTGGATCATCATACCTTGTCCATATTTATAGATTATGTTGGTCTTCAATCTGTCCTGCTCTTGAGAGATCATAAACTCAAGATTTTCACGCTTTTTGCCTTGCTTTTTGATTTTCAACACGTGTTTTCATCTCTATGATTCTCTTTGTTCTGCTTTTGCTTTCAGAAGACTCCATTTTTGCTTATAATCAGTCCATTGTGTTTATGAGCACTTAGATTTTAAAGCATTGCTCTTTGTTTTGCATTATCTACTATCGTTGTTCCAGCCCAAAAACGTGCCCTTTCAAAAAAAATCCGATCTGTCTGATATTGAAGGTGCTTTTCTAAAAGCCATTTCTATCACAAAGCTTCAAAAGCTTATAGATCTACAATATCCTTTTGCAGAAATCTCGAAGCTTATTATACAAAGCTTGTAAGTAGCTTATGCTTTTTGATTATCCTGCATTGCACCTGCATCGCTGCCTCCATCATTGCAAAATTTTCAGCCCTAGTTTGACATTTATTCGTGGAGAAAAATGCTTTTAAATCAAAGCAGAAGCTTTCTGTATCCTTCTAAGAAGCTTCTTAGTTAATCATTGGAAATGATTAAGTTATCTCTTTTCATACCTTCATACTTGAACTCGTTTCAGTTAGTGGCCTTTCACACCTTCAAGGCTTCTCAAGCTCGATTTTAACTCTCGGCTTCTTGTATTCCTTCTTATCTTAGATCCAAGATTTCTTGTACCACTTTGACAGCTTCAGCAATCTTCCTTGGCATCGGTTGTTTTCAATATTTTTGACACGTACACATGCACAAGCATTCATTCACACACACGCAGAGATAAATGCACACAAATAATATTATTTACAATGGAACGAAGTCCCAGCACACACACGGGTTTGAGACAATAATTGGAAACACACTTACGAGAAAGCTAGGATTCATACACACACAAACACGCAAGCCACACGCAGAACAAAATGCAAACACAATGACTAGGTATACACGAAACACGAATGTCACACACACAAACTTTTTGGTGGATTCCACACCTCGGATGCGCAGCAGCACGAGATCCACCCCCTCTGATCCTGCACATCCTCCGAATGGGCCAACTACCCATGATCATTGTCATCAAGATCCACGAACAGATCAATCTCTTTGTCGTCTATTTCCGGTATATCAGCAAGGTTATCTGACATATCATCCGTCTCTTCTACTGGAGTTTCTTCTCATTGCCCTTCTCTTGCAAATTCTTCCAATGCATAATCCTCCTCATCTCTTTTCTTGAAAATCTTGATTCTTTTTTCTGCAATAGACACTCTAAGCATTGTCCCATCCAATTCTGTCAGCTCATATGTTGCATTGTCAAAGACATGTCTGACTATGTACGACCCAAACCATCTTTTCACCATCTTCCGAAGTGCAGTATGCTGAATTTCAAGGCTGCTATCAAAGACTAATACCCAGTCTCCCTCTTCTATTGCTCTAGGCTGCAAGCGATGCCTGCTGTCAAACATGTTCTTATTTCTAAGTCTAGCAACCTTCAACCTGTCAATAGCTAGTTGAATATCCTTTGGTCTTCTCTCCAACTGCCAGATCTGAAGAGCTAAGAGCTCCTCTCTTGTCAAATCCTCCTGCCAAGGTTAAATTGACCAAGTCAAAGCACAAGTCTCAGTCAACATAACTGGTTTTTGGCCCGGTTTTTGGCCATACATCAACTCTGCAGGCATATATCTTGTGGTAATACTGTGAGTCGTACGATTAGCCCACAAAGCAAATGGTAGAAGTCTCGGCCATTCTCCAATCCATCCTCTGCATGCTTTGGCTAATGCTTTCACTATCGGCGGATGCCCTCTTTCACTCTTTCCATTTCCCTCATGATTGCCCTCATGATTGTATGTTGTGGTTAGATCCAACTTGATTCCTAGTTGAGAGAAAAACTCCCTAGCTTCATCTGCATCTAATTCACCGCGATCTGCAGTGATCTTACCCACACAGCCATACCTACAGAAAATTTCTTCCAATAAGAACTTACACACTGCACTAGTGGTCTTCGTTCTCAAAGGTCTGCCCTCAACATGATTGGTAAGATCCTCTCTAGCCAATACAATATATCTCATATGCCATAGACCCATCGGCATAGTAACCAAGTCAACTACCCACTTATAATGAATGCATAGCGGATAGGTCGGGTGAAGCTCGTCTCGATGACGCACTATGGAATACATCTGATAGTCTCTGCAAGTCTCTACAAAGCAAGAAACATCTCTATACATGCCTTTCCACCAATATTTTTCCTTGATTTTCTCATAAGTAGCCCACACCCCTCTATGACCAGCCCAAGGACTCTCATGAAACTCTCTCATCACCTGTAACTGGGTCTCTTTACCGCAGACAACCTGCAAGGATAATCTGTTGAGAAACACAGATCTAGAGCATGGCTATGGTGGTTCAAAGACGGGAAGAAAACTCATGTAGACATAGACTCAGACACTGACTGTCACACAAGTGAATTAGGTTTCAAGATTGAGACTTGAACTCATAAACACAATCTTGTGTGTGGACAATGACATTGACACTTTACTGAAAAGAAAAGAGTACTATCATTGCATTAAGAAAAGGAAGCAAGTACAATGCTTTATAGGAAAGTAGGAAACTGCAGTAGGCACCACTGTGCATATGGGATAAGTAAGCCTGCATGTCCTTGGCCCTGAAGCTCCATACAAAGAGGCTGTTAGTGAGTGTGATTGCTGAATCTCAACATAATCCACCTCTTTTCTTCAGGTGCTTCCAAAGAAATCCATCCTTGAGAAAATAACCACAGGTTTTTCTCTTGATCTTCTTGAACACTAATCTGTCCATTCATCTCTTTTGCTTAGTGTACTAAGGTACTTGTCAATCTGCAACCAATCTCCAACATAGAGTTCTTCTATGAAAGCCCCAATATCATAGACATGGCAAACATGATCAACCATAGCGGCTGAAATTTCTGCATCATCCTCTTCTGCAAGTAGTGTCTCCTCATCATCATATCTGGCTCTAGACAGCATATTTGCCACTGGATTATCCTTCCCTGCTATGTGTTTAAATTCTAGATTTAATGACTTGATGTATGCGATCCATCTCAGCATAGCTATGTCCGGAGTAGAGCAACTTGTAATCATACCTATCAATGGCAAGCAATCTGTCTCTACCACAACTGGGGCTCCAATAAAATACTCCTTGTCGCATTTGAGAGCCGTAACAACCCCTAGTAATTCCCTCTTGATTTGCGGATACCTCCTCTGTCTCTCGTTTAGGACTTTCTCCCTAAACCAAATAGCGTACATGTTTCCATCTGCATCATCTTGACCCACAGCCCAACCTATGCCAATTGGACTAGTGTCAACTATCAATACGATAGGCTTTTTGCAATTATAATCTGCTTTCCTGAGAGTAGGAGTAGTTTGCAATAACTTCTTCAATTTTCGCATGGCTCTAGTGTGGCTCTCATCCCAATAAAATTTTTGCCCCTTTTGAAGCAGCTGATATAAACAATCTGCTATGTGTGCAAAATGGGGTATCCAAATCATGTAAAATGCACATGCTCCAATGAATCTCTGTACCTCTAAAGTGGTAGAACAGTACTTTGTGATCTTTCCTATAGCATCCACCTTCGCAGGTGAAGGTTTCCTGCCATAATACCCACACATATGTCCAACAATGACAACCTCATTTACTCCAAAAACAGATTTCTGCCCTGATAGTGTCAATTTCACTTCTTCTAACCTGGACAAAATCTTTTCATAAGCTCAATATGATCAGCCACAAAGTATCTGCATCCTTGCTTGTTTAGACTCTCATTCTTCTCTTCTTCTGCACACCCCTTAATGGGCACATAATCCAAGAAAGGCATGGTAAGCTGAGGTATGTACTCGCGAAGGACCTTATGCATGGCATTCATCATATGCGCGACAAAATTAGTGGCACCTTGAGGCAAGGTACACATCCTGACAAGCCCAATAGGAGTTCTCATAGTGGTTAGGTCCCTGCTTTCCAAGGCCAGCTGAAACTGATCATATCCCGAATACAAGCCACCTAAAGAATAGATGGCACGTCTAGCAAATGCTTCTGCAAACTCATCCACAACTGGACCTATACCAATATTCCTGATAGTAACTCTGTTTACTGCCTGCATGTCCTGTATAAATCGGAGAGTACCATTCTTCTTTGGAACCATAAACCACCTATTTGAGTATGGCACAGATGACGGCTCTAGGATTTCCATCCTGATTTTCTCATTCAGCAAGTCAACTAGCTTTTGCAGGTGTGCCCTAGGCACTGGAATAGGTCGAAGGTTCCAGGGAATATGAGGGATAGTAAAGATCACCATAGGGGCAACAATATCCGGATTCACACAGCCAATCTCATGCGAGAAGAAAGCAAACCCCCTTCCATGTCGCTCAAACATATCTTGAAAGCACTGCTCCTCTGAGGATAGCAAGAAATCACCATTTTCAATTTTTAATTCAGCAAGAGTCTCTACTGAAAATTTATGGCCTATATGCTCTAGGTTCCTCAAAATTGGCTGCTTGGCTGCCCTCTCTATTTGCTGATCACTATTAGGTGGAAGCGGTCCAGCTACCGGCTTCACCTTCTTATCCACAGTCTTGTATTTCGTGTCAACCCTGGCTTCATTATGATCCTCTACACTACTCAAATCTTGCTGTAAATCAGCATGCCCTCTGGTGGCTGAATATCCTCAGCCCTCTACTCTATGGACTCCATAGGAACCACCCTAAACTCTGGATGCTGAAATATTTCAACAGTAAACTCTGTTGTCTGAAAGTTTTCAGCCCTCTGTGTCTCTGTAGGCTGATCATAATCAACCAGAAACTCTGTTTGCTAAATTTCTTCAGCACTCAACACTTTTTGCTGAGTCACCTCAGCCTCTGACTCTATCTGTGACACAAAATCTGAAATTTCATGAAACATGTCCAGGGACTGCACTGATACTTTACTGGGACAACTCTGCATATCAGCTTTCAGCATATTTTCTATCTCTGTCATCATATCTACACAGACCATACTATCATACATCCTATCTATATGCTCATCATCCTCTAAAATACCTGCATTTTTCAAATCTTTCTCCTTCCCGTATATGTACTGCCTGGCAACTCTAGGCAACTCAAAAATCTTCTGATAACTCATCGAACTGTTTGTTGAAATTCCAACAAAATTGGAGGAGAAAACACTTCTGCCAGGAGGCAAGAACTCCAATCTCCTCTGCTCTGTACCACCGTCGTCTCACGAGACGGCAGTACCTAATGAAAACCCGAATCCCTTGCAGTGGGCAAAGGCGTATCTCAAAGAGTATCCCTGTTTCTAGCATGATTTACACACACAATCATAAACTGGACTTCTCTCATACCATCTTTACTGTGAATCCGTGCATAAGCAAACCCATCATCCATTACTTTCGTCTCCATGCACATCTCTGTGATGAATGGATGTCCTAGGATTATGGGGTAAGAGCATGAATCCTGCACAAAGAAATGGAAATGCTCCTCTACATCTCCAATAGAAATCCTGACACTGGGACAGGCAGCATACAAATCACCTGCAGTGTTGTTGGTGGCTCTCATACGCCACCCATGCTTTGCATCCATAGGCCATCTATTACTTTCATAAACTCTGCAATCTATGAGATTAATCTCTGAACCATGATCCACCAAAGCAACATAAGGCACATGTTTCTCTCCAATTTTTACCATTGTTTCTGTAGTTGTCCTAGCCCAATGACTCCGTGAAAAGTGACTGCGCGGTACCAAGATAGGCTCATCAATTTTAGCATAATGCATAGGCCGAACCCTATTCTCTATCTACGAAAAAACAAAAGCATTCTCGACCATAACCTCATCCTCATCCTCATCCAACTCCTCAATCAAAACTCCCTGTGTATCAGTAGTAGGCAATGTATGTCTTTTTCTCTTCAAGACTTCTTGGAACTGATCTTGAAACTCTCTTTTTGAGATGCCTAAAACCTCAGAAATAGTAAAAGTCACCTCACTGCTGAGTATCTTGTTATTAAAGATTTTCTTCATGTCCATAGATGTCTCAATATGGGACATTAATCTAAATCCTGGCTACTTTCTCTGTCTAGGTTCCTGCCTCTTTTCTTTCTTCTAAGCATCCTCCATTTGTCGTTCTGGCCCTGGTCTCGAAGACGGCCCTGCAATAAGCGAAGTAACAAACTCACCCCCTCTAGTCTTTTTAGCTGCATTTGGATTCTCTTCATCTCCCTTATGCTTCTCCTCAATAAGTACATATGCTCCCTAAGATTTAGCCAAGTAGGCATAAATAGTGTACCTGTCAACAGGCGAATCCCAACCTATCTCGGATCTGATGCTAGAACTTGCACTAGACAAAACAGTCTACTGGATTTTTTCCCTCGTTTGCCGTCTCTATAGCATAGGTCCATAATGCTGACTGACTCTCTGACCCTTTCTCAATCTGGACTCCATATACAGAGGCATCTCCTCTAGCTGCCACATAAGAAGTACGCGCAGCCATGTCATCCACTAATTTCTTCATTCTGCCTTTCCCAAAATTGGTAGCGAGTGGAGCTCCTGTTTCAGTCAACCAGATCTTGCCATCTTGTCCCCAAAATACCAAAGTCTTCCTCCTTGCATCTTGAAAAGATTCGCAATCCTTGCAATGCTAATGGTCTGTACTATCACACCAAATACATCTTCGATCTCTCCTAGGTGCACTAGAAGCACTAGAAGAAATAGTAGGCGCGGTCGAGGCAAACTGCTCTTTTAATTTTCCCACCAATTCTTCTTTAACTGACTCTAGTGTCAAATCCGTTATGCCTTTGATTATGTCATCAAGAGAGAAAGGAACCAAAGGAGCGGATGATTTTGAAGCAGAGGGAGCCCGCATCAGTCTAGGAACAGAAGGAATGGGAAGATTAGAAACAGTAGACACTGGCATAGGCCAAGTAACTGGCTAAGGAAGAGAAGAAATGACAAGGGTAGAAGCAGACATAGGAGAGCAGAAGACGACATCAGAGTCATAGATCCATTTTGTAGTCGGGTCTTACATATCTGCCTCTTGGTCAAAGTCAAGACCGCATCCTGAGCGTCCTACCAATCTGTTTTGAGACCCATAGGTTTCGTGCGATCCTCAAGAAGCTCTCCTAATTCTTCCTAAAGAGCAGGATCTGCAGCTTGTAAGAAAAGCTCAACTTTCTCAATATCCAATGCTCTTTGTTCAACAGCATCAAGCTGATTATACCTCTCTTCAAATTCTCATATCAATTATGAAGTAGCTAGACCTTTGTTTGACATGTAGACCCACTCTCGGAATGACCGCCGTGTAGCCATTCCAAAGTCCTCAAGAAAATACTCCTCTTTCGGGGCCTTCTTAAAATCTTTCCAATGCGAATTTTGAAGGAAAAGATCAGTCACTTTTACCCTCAAGGTGGGTGTGACAAGGCGAAGAAAATATTTGCTCATAAGTCCTGTTGATACTCCAAAAAATCCCATCTTAATCTCATACATCTTCAAATAAGCTGATACATTACGGCCATCGAATAGCTTCTTTTCATTTTCAAATGCTTCAATCGCCTTAGTTGCACTGATTGCATTCTCTTGCTCTGAATGTAGTTGCCTTTGTTGAGACAACTATTGTTGATGTAACTGTTGCTGCTGCTACATATACAATTGTGTCTGCTGATTTGGAAGTTGCATATACATAGACATGTTCTGCAAAATATGCTTTAAATCATCTGTAGAAGTACTTGAAGTAGAAGTCGATGATGGAGTCGAAGTAGAGGACAAAGTAGGAATCGTAGAAGGGGCTAAAGTTGATGCTGAAGTATCTCCCATCTGCTGCATATACAATTGTGTCTGGTGATTTTGAAGTTGCATATACATAGACATGTTCTGCAAAATGTGCTTTAAATTATCTGTAGAAGTACTTAAGCATAAGTCGATGATGGAGTCGAAGTAGAGGACAAAGTAGGAATCGTAGAAGGGGCTAAAAGTATCTCCCATCTGCTGCATATACAATTGTGTCTGCTGATTTTGAAGTTGCATATGCATAGACATGTTCTGTAAAATCTGCTTTAAATCATTTGTAGAAGTACTTGAAGCAGAAGTCGATGATGGAGTCGAAGTAGAGGACAAAGTAGGAATCGTAGAAGGGGCTGAAGTTGATGCTGAGGCTTGGGCAACCCATGTCTCCCCACCTCCTCCATGTAGGCCGTGCCTCGTGGAGCAACCATCGTTTTAGCCTCCCGGCGTGCAAGGTTCTCATTTTGAGCGAGGCAGCCGGGCCCCCTGTTCCGAGTTTGAGTCGCCATGACTTCTTATGAGGAAAGGTGGGTTGTGAACCGTGTTGCTCCCGTGGCGCCGTGTTTTAAGATGGTTGAGTGTAGATCCTTGTGAGCCTGGAACTCTTCCGTGGCACAATCCGGCGACACCAAGTGCCAAGTTACCCTTGTGCGAGTTAGAAAAATGTGCTACGCGTGTTGTGAGCAAACCGCGATGCGGGAGGGATATCATGGGGCGTAACGGCTCGTGATGTGACGCGACGCGACGCGACAGGGTCATGCTATGACGCAATGGCATGTCACCTTGACATGTCTTGCGAGTTGGCTTCTACTGCGTGTTCCAAGACGCGACGCGGTGCTGGGTGCCCGTGGACCATGTTTCTTGTGTGGGTTTCACATGCGGACCCATGGGACCAGAACGTCAATCCTGAAATTTTTAAATGCGACACTTTCACGTCGAGCTCACCAAAGATGTCGAAGGGTTTTCGAAAACAAAGTCGCGTCCACAGAGGACCTTGACGAATTTCAAGATAGAAGATCAATCAAGCGAATAAGCAAGATGAATATGATGCCAAGTAACAATTGTATTACTGCCAAGATGTTTACAAAATACAAGATGAAATCGAATCCGAACAGCCCACTGGATTTAGGCTGCCCGATCTCAAGTTGAAAATTCAACTTTCAAGCTCGTATCTCAAGCTCAAGAATTACTCTAAATGCCCAGGGTTTGGATTGTCATACCTTGTCCATATTTATAGATTATGTTGGTATTCAATCTGTCTTGCTCTTGAGAGATCATAAAGTCAAGCTTTTCACGCTTTTTGCCTTGCTTTTTGATTTTCAACACGTGTTTTCAGCTCTGTGATTCTCTTTGTTTTGCTTTTGCTTTCAGAAAACTCCATTTTTGCTTATAATCAGTCCATTGTGTTTATGAGCACTTAGATTTTAAAGCATTGCTCTCTGTTTTGCATTATCTACTATCGTTGTTCCAGCCCAAAAACGTGCCCTTTCAAAAAAAATCCGATCTGTCTGATATTGAAGGTGCTTTTCTAAAAGCCATTTCTATCACAAAGCTTCAAAAGCTTATAGATCTACAATATCCTTTTGCAGAAATCTCGAAGCTTATTATACAATGCTTGTAAGTAGCTTATGCTTTTTGATTATCCTGCATTGCGCCTGCATCGCTGCCTCCATCATTACAAAATTTTCGGCCCTGGTTTGACATTTATTCGTGGAGAAAAATGCTTTTAAATCAAAGCAGAAGCTTTCTGTATCCTTCTAAGAAGCTTCTTAGTTAATCATTGGAAATGATTAAGTTATCTCTTTTCATACCTTCATACTTGAACTCGTTTCAGTTAGTGGCCTTTCACACCTTCAAGGGTTCTCAAGCTCGATTTTAACTCTCTTCTTGTATTTCTTCTTATCTTAGATCTGGGATTTATTATACCACTTTGACAGCTTCGGCAATCTTCCTTGGCATCGGTTTTTTTCAATATTTTTAACACTCACACACGCACAAGCATTCATTCACACACACGTAGAGATAAATGCACACAGTTAATATTATTTACAATGGAACGAAGTCCCAGCACACACACGGGTTTGAGACGATAACTGGAAACACACTTACGGGAAAGCTAGGGTTCATACACACATGAACATGCAAGCCACACACAGAACAAAATGCAAACACAACGACTAGGTATGCACGAAACACGAATGTCACACACACAAATTTTTTGGTGGATTCCACACCTCGGATGCATAGCAGCACGACAACGACGTGCATCATAATATAGAACCAATTGACCCTTAGCAAATTTATACTTCTTAGCCGAAAGATCATGAAGTATTTTTATTTGTTTCTTTCCTACTTCTTAATGCAACAAGGCTTGCAATAGAATCTCGTCAAGATGTGCAAGGGAAGTGAGCCTTTCTTGCAATGCTTCCTCTTTACCCAAAGAATGGTTTAGAGCAAACCTACTATAAGCAGCTCAATCTCCAAGGTCAAAACACAATCTTCCCCATATACTAATTTAAAAAGGGTGTGGCTTGTAGCTCTTTTGAATGTCGTATTATAAGCCCAAATAGCCACATACAACTTTTTATCCCAATCATGCTTCCCTTCAGATATAGTATTGGATAAAATCCCCACAAGCTACTTATTGGTACTCTCTACTTGCCCATTAGCTTGGGGGTTATAAGGCGCAGTCTTTGTATGTTTAATCTTTAGAGCATCTATCAAAGCCTCAATCACTTTATTTAAAAAATGTACTGTAATTCCTTGCCAATTAATCAATGGTCAATCCCTATTATGTTGTTAGGCCAATTGAATGGCAAGTGGATGATCATGGTTATGACTCTAGTGCATCAAATATTTTTGGCGAAGTCAAGGACATGATGAAGCATTAAACTGGTATGATAATGGAATAGTATAGACAAATATTGTAGATGTTAATTTCCTAAAGAAGTAATAAAACTTAATAGGAAGTCGATGTCCTAAAGAGGTGGCCCATCAAGATTTAGTTGTAAGTGGTGTGGTGGCCAGCACTTTCTAAGAAACTACCCTAATGTCAAATGTGACATACGTGGAAAGTTCGGCCATCTAGCTAGCTTATTGGAGTAAGATTAGCTCTCTTCAATAAGGGAGTAAGCAATTAGGTCTAATTAATTATCGAGCACAAGAGAATAACCTTTAGTGGGTGAGGGAACAAAGCAAAACTCTTGAGAGGAAAAGTTATCATAGAAGAGCTATCGAGTAGTAGTGGTGCCAGCCTTATCAAAGCTATGCCTATCAACACCACTAGGGCTTCCAATTTACGAGACATTTTAAGAGAGGACAGAAGGTTAAAGAAGGTGATAGTAGGGGCAATGTAAAACTTATTGAGGCAAACCCTAAATAGGATGATAAGGGGACATAAATCCTTACCCTAATGTGGAAGCCGGTTCTCTAAAAGCTGCTGATGGCAAAGATGATTCCAATAAGGAGCTACCAAAGAAGAAGGTAAAATCCAAGAAAGAGACACCAAGCCTATTCGACTAACCAAGAGAAAGAATGCTCTAGTGGGAGAAGAGAACCATTGCTAATTACCCTAGATTTAACTGAACCAATTCTCTTTGTGAGGTAAAGCCTAATATGAACCTTCTGCAGCTAATCAAGTTATCTCCAAGAGTGCATAAGAGTTTAAGAAGGCCCTTCACTCTAGGTATATCACCAAGCCCTTAGGAATAGCCTGTGTGGGAGATGATTGGTTTGAACATGCTGAAAAGCATTGTCCAAGGGTGGCAGTATATGTTGATGGCATATTAGTGGATCATGCCATTGTGGATACGGGATCCTTTGTCAATATTACGGGTTCACAATTGATGGAAAGACTAGGATTGGAAATCCAAAAGGATGCCTCCACAACTCTTCAGATGGCTGATGATATTTTAAGATAAGCGGAAGGTTGCATTTATCAAAGTCCACGTGACTGTTGTTAATGTGGAATGCATTTTGGACTTTAGGGTTAATAGGTTTGTAGGATAGCCAAGCTATCAAGTATTATTAGAAAGGCCATGGATCTTGTAATCTAACAGTCAAGTTGACATACCCATCTGGCTGGTTGCTTTTTGGCAGAGGTGTCAAACGTATAATAGTGGATGCATATCATGAATCTCCTCAAAGCAAGAGAGTACATGTATCTTTGACAGATGTAGATGCATTAGAGGATCCTTTTGCCAGTGAGACTTCGTCAAATGATAAATCAAGAGAGGAAGCCACTACAAAAGATGTCTACCAGGTGACCCTGAAAGAGCTAATAGAAGCTCAAGACAAAATCAGAGATGTGGATGTGATTGAACTAGATCTTATACATTGGATGAGCCACGACTGATTAAATAGTATCTATGCTTAGTTTGGAAGAGAGGATCTATGCTTAGTTTGGAAGAGAGGATCTATGCTTAGTTTGGAAGAGAGGAAGGACTACGTGTCCCTGATTCAAGATTTCTGTGATATTTTTGCATGGAGCTATGACAAGGGACGGATATTCCTCTTAGTCCAACTGTGCATACTATTCCCTGAAGGAAGGTAGCTATCCTATTCAAAGGCATATACCTTTTGAGCTAAGGAATGGGCTATTTGAGAAGCTATAAAATTGTGTAAGGCTGGCCTGATATTTCCAATATAACACATTGAGTGGTGTTCACCAGTAGTTATCAAGAAAAAGAGAAATAACCAAATTCGGATTTGCGTAGATTTTAGGAAGCTCAATAAACAAATAGTCAAAGACTACTATCCGCTGCCATTTATTGATCATATTCTAGATTAGTTATTAGCGAGTAGTAGGGATATCTATTTGTTTACGGACTGCTTTGTTTGGTTATAACCAAATGGCTCTCCTAGAAAAATATAAATTGAAAATGACATTTATCACTGTAGTTGGCACCTTTGCGTATCATGTTATGGATTTTGGATTATGCAATGAGGTTCTTGGCAGCGTACAACTAATAAAACTTGCAACGAATTCAATAGGATGATAAAGTTATGCCTCCCAAATTTACGATAGGCAACAACTAATACTATGCCTTGTCTCAACCATGAATATATAGAAAACCTCACCCCTTTTTGGAGCTTTTAAAACTGGCACTTTGGATAATTCCATTTTAACATCTTCAAATGCCACTTTGCATGCTTTTGTCCATTTAAAAACATGGTTGTGAGATAAAAGATTCGTCAAGGATAATGATTGTTCAATAATGAATTGACGATAGTACCCCATGGATGAAACAAAATTGTGAACTTCCTTAGGGCAAGTGGGTGGGCTTAGGGCCACAATAATGTATCATTTAGCTTTCCTCATTTAGTGGAACCATTTGGCTAGCCATTGGCATAGGAACATTAGGAGGAGCCGGCAGCATGGGCACATTCTACATTATCCTTCCTCTTCCATTCGAATTGTTCATAGGTGCACTAGTCGCACCTTGAATTTGACCACTGATTAATCCTAAATTATTTCCAAGACCCATACTTGAATTTAGGTTAGCCTTAGATGTGTAGGCCGCTTATAAGTGTGACTCTACTTCCTCTGCTCATGTAATAGCAGTGTCTATATCAGCAAGAGTAACACTACTCAACTACACTTGGATATTGAAGTCTAATCCATGTAAAAAGTACTATAGTTGGGCAACAGGTGGAATAGGAATAGGATCTCCTAGGGCAATGACATGTAAGATTGTGTGCATCTTAGTGCCTTCCCAAAAGACATTCACTTGTGGGGACTTAGACATTGTATTCAGGATTAGGCTTGGTATGTGTGTCAAGGCATCATGATCAGGTAAGTCATGTGATTCATGTTTATCAATTTGTTCTACCCATCACTTTAAGCCCTGCCATAGTGCAGAGTTTTGCTTAAGCAATTCTCCTAATGACAATGTCACAGGAGTGGATATTAGTGTGGTTAGAAAATTGCCAAACGTCTTTCCTCCTTTGCTTCATGGGTTTCTTGCCAATGGTCTTGGGTGGCCTGTCTATTCATGGCATCCATGCTCTGCCTATGCCACTGTGCATGTGGTGATATTATCTCTCATGCTTTCAAGTACGTTGAAGAGATTGGTGGGCTCATAGTTGAGAGTTCATTGATCTCATCCTCAATAATAGGTTCAACATATCACAAGTGAGCTTATGCTTCCTTTATCTATTCCTTGACCTTATCCATAGCCTTTAGCTATTGGTCGGGGTCAAGGTACTCTGTAACCTTAGTGCATTCCTTCTCTCGCATCTTAGGAGTAGATGTTTTTTCTTCTACATCCATAAACTACTTGCCCTTTGTTAGGTGGTCACACTCTCTATTTTGAGTGTACCTTAGTCCTCTCTCTTCTCCTTCACTGACTCTTCTTCCATATAGAGGTGCATCTAGGTTGCTAGGTCCAGATAATGAGATACCAATCTACTTTGTTTGGGCTCATGTCATGACATTTATGGGGATGGATGTGGCATCGTTGTTGTCAAGTGATTCCACACAAAAGAGTCCAAGAGGCACTAATGGTATGATTCTCAAACTAGTGGAAGGTTTTCACTAGCGAAATCTTCAAAAATATGTGTAACTCTATTCGGGATACCTCAAGTCAACCTTCTCTCTATTTGCTTACTCCTTTTCAGGGCAATGAGATGAGATATGCCCTAGATGGCAACATGTTGTGGGATCATGGTTCTGCCCTCCTCCTAGGCCTCTACCTCTTCCTTTATCTAAAGCCATGAATGGCATAGGGCTAAAGTTCATCAACATGGGATTACCCTCCTTATCATAAGAGACATAAGGGTTCACATATGAGTCTTCCTCCAGTAGTTCCTTTACGAAGTGCACTGGAGTGTCGCTTGGTGGATGGCGATCTAGGGATTCTTGTTGGGTTGATGTCGAGAGATCCTTGGAGCGGCTGGCTTTGAATCATTATAGGTGCAAGTAGAGATAAAGGGGCTCCCCTTCCGAAGTAAGGCTACCTAACTCCTAGATAGTATGGCTAAGTGTAAGATTGTTGGTATGGCAATCACCTTAGCAATCAAAAATGCATAGTGTTATACCCAAATCTTTCGTAGTTGGCACAAGACCAAGATCAACGATCGGGACATTCAGATGGTAGATGGTTTCCTCTATAGTGTGTAAGAAGATAGGGAGAGAGAGATGAGGCAATAGGGACCAATCAACTCCCACATTTCACTTATTTCATATATCTCACACACATACATAAAATGACTAGAAAGATCTAGGTCTACTCAATTGACTAACTCTACTAGAGTTAAGTGTATCTGACTTATTTAGTATGACTCACATTCTAGAGACAACTAGATACTAGCTGTCATGTCAATGTATGTAGGTTGAGCTTGAAGTCTCAACACTCCCCCTCTCAAGCTCAGTCTGATAGTTGTACTCCAAGTAGCTCCCTTAAATGCATAAACTTCTCTTTACCAAGTGATTTGGTAAAGATATATGCTACACCTGGTCTTCTATCTTCACATGAAGTAGATCAATATGTCCTACAAGTACCATTTTCCTAATGAAATGGTAATGGACCTCTATGTGTTTAGATCTAGCATGATAGACGGGGTTACTAGCCAACATCACACTATTGAGATTGTCACAATGCAATGTGACTTTGTTGTCCAACTAGATACCCAAATCATGTAGCAATTTCACAAGCCAAACTGCTTCGCATGTCACTAAGGCTATACCCATGTATTCTGTCTCTATGTACTAGAGAAAGCAATGGTGGGCTACTTCTTACTACTCTAGTTGATCATATTGCTGCTCAAACTGAAAGCATAACCACTGATTGATCTCTTATCATATACATAACCAGCCCGATCAACCGTATAACATGTCAAGTTGAATGATTTCCCATGCTCATAAAACAACCCATAATCAACAGTACCCTTCACGTACCACAAAATCCTCCTAACAGCATCTAAGTGTGGCTTATGAGGTTTCTGCATAAACTGGCTAATCAACCCCACTGCATAACTCAAGTCAAGATGAGTAATAATAAGTTAAATCAGACTGCCCACCATCTGTCTATACATAGTGACATTCTCAATCTCAGTCCCAACATCAACTGCAAGTTTGACATTCTGATCCAATGGTCTTTCCATGGCTTTACACTCCATCATGCCATATTTTACCAACATATCGTGAGCATATTGTTTTTGCAACAGCCATATACCTTGAGGTGTAGACATAACCTCAATCTTGAGAAAGTACAACTCACCAAGATCCTTAACTTTGAATTCACCCTATAACAATGTTTTAATTTTAGCAATCCCATGATCATCATCTCTAGTGATGATCAAATCTTCGACATAAATCACTAGAAAAACATAGCCATGCTCTGTCCTCTTTGTAAACAGGCTGTTATCTACATGACCTATCTAAAATCCAAGATGCTACAAATAAGTGCTTATGCGAGCATTCCATGCTCTTGGTGCCTATTTCAGCCCATACAAGGCCTTTTTTAGCTTACATACATATGTCGGATAGTCGGGGTGTACATAACCCTCAGGCTACTCCATATACACCTCTTCAAGTAAGTCACCATTCAATAATGCATTTTTGACATCCATCTGCCATAATTTCCAGCCCTTAGAAGCCGCTAATGCAATGATTGTTCCCACCGTTGCTGTCTTGGCAACCGGGCTGAAAGTCTCCTCATAATCTAGGCCGTACTATTGTGCATATCCATTTGCAACCAGCTGGGCTTTATACCTTTCCATTGAACCATCTAACTTTCATTTCACTTTATAAACCCATTTGCAACCAATTGGTACTTTGCCTTCAGGCAAACGGACCGATTCCCATGTCTCATTTTCAGCCAATGGTGTGTATTCCTCATCCATGGCAACACACCAATTCTCATTTGTAACTACCTCACTAAACTTCATAGGCTCTATGTAGCTTGACACTTTATATGCATAATGTCTGGCTAAATACCCACTGTATATCAGCCTATCAACTGGTTTTCTAACCCTTTTAGACCTCCTCAACTGCGGTGAACTCTGGGCTTGCCTCTCATGAGGCGGCACATACCTGCTTTGCCTTGCACTAGGCATCATAACTGATGGTATGCCCAATTCACTATCAAGACTATTAGTGCCAAGTGACTCATATCTAGTTGTAAGTGGTCCAGCCACATCTTCAAACATCTTTTCTTTGCCTTTATCCAATCTCCCCCTCATTGGCGTATCCATGTTAGTGGATGCAATAGCAGATTGCGGAGTCGTCCTATCCAAGGACTAATAATAGATGAACCATCATCTATCGGTCTACTCATAGACGCAGTAGCTGAAGGATAATTTTCAGCATAAGTAGGGCTAGCTTGTCCATTAGAGACCACTACATTCGGATTACCATACCATGAGGCCAGCTAAACTACATCCTTGCTGATTAGGGTTTCTCAAGTGGACGAATCATAGCATTTGTAAGCCTTTCTCTCTTGTGCAAGGCCAATAAAAACACTTTTGATAGCTTTCAGGTCTAACTTCTTCCTCTTTTCATTAGGCATTAGGCACATGTTCAGTCCAATAAGCATTTGGAAAATTCTTTTCATTAAGCATTGCCCTGGCAGCTTCCATAAGCACCCGATTTTCTCTCTCTGCCACACCATTTTGCTAAGGTGTGTAACTGCATGTGAGCTACCTTTTTATGCCATTTTTAGCAAGGTACTTGTCAAACTCTCTAGATACATATTCTCCACCTCCATCAGATCTCAGACACAAGATATAACAGTCAAGTTCACTTTTAGCATGCTTCTTAAAGTCCTTAAAGACATCAAGCATCTCATCCTTGTGCTTCAGAATGTACAGCCATGTGTATCGGTGGGCTGAAATCGTCAATTAAGGATACATAATACCTGGCACCACCAAAAGACGCATTATGGGCAGGATCCTATACATCCGAATGTATCAACTGCAAAGGTCGAGAATTGTATCTAACATGTCTCATGAACATGAATCTCTCTTGTTTCCCAAACTGACAGTAGAGCATACATGTCCAAGATTAGTGTACTTGAACTTCGGCAAGCCAAGTACAACCTCTTTCTACTGCATATTTTTTAGCTTCTATACATTAACATGATCGGTGCATTTGTGCCAGAATTCTACATCCCAAACTGCTCCATTATCATGGGCAAACATGGCTACCTTCAATTCCGGGATAGATGCATCCAAGGTAAACATTATGCCATATCTCTTGCCTTTGGCAATCAATTTATAGCCATTGCCATATTCTTCAATAAAGCAACAATCCCTATTGAATCTAGCTTGTAGATTCTGTTCTGCCATTTGCCCAACTAACAATAGATTCTTGATAATAGAAGGTACATGTAGTACATCATGTAGGCTCTTCTTTTTGTGATTAGACATAAGCAACGAAACCACAACTGTATGTTGAATATCATGCTGTGTATCATCACCAGTACACACAAATCCATGAGACCCTACTAATAACTCATCAAACCATTCGCCATGAGGAGCCATACGATTGGATGCTCCTGAGTCTATGTACCATTTCTCATATTTGCCTTGCTTAGGCATATTCTTTGATACATGCTGCATAGCAAACAATCTATCTCCCTAGTCATCCTAAGTACCACTAGAAGATGTATAATGTCCATGATGCTTGCCTTTTGCCTTCATATTAGCTTGCTTTTTATGGCAATCTTTTAGGATATGCCCATATCTTCCACAATAATGACAGTCTTTATCCCTATTAGACTATTCATGTGACTGCCAAGAGCCACCTCTACCTCTAAGTGATCTCCTCCTGCCTCTAAAGGCTCCAGATCCTTGTTGTCCTTACGTATTTGGGATGTGTCAAGCATGTTGTTGCTATCCATGTGTGTTTCGAGTGCCTCCTCGACCCCGAAAAGCTCCATGAGCTCTACCACATCTAACTCACTGACTAGGGCAAAAGACAACGTCTTTGCCGTGATATGTGCTTGAACTTGTATTCAAGACAAGCTTTACTTCTTCATGTAGCAGCAATGCAAGGAGCTCATCTCAATCACGGGGTTCTGTTCTCACAGAAATGGGCATATCAAATGCCTTATACTCCTTTCCTAACCCATTTAATGTCACTACAATCATATCATCCTTTGAAACGTGAGATCCAATAGTAGCCGACTGATCAGCTATGGTCTTTATTTCCATCGTGTATGCTTGAATACTCCTACCATTCCTAGACATGTTGCTGAACTGCTGCTTCAGTTGTATCTTCCTTGCATGTGTGACATTACCATAATTCTTCATCAATACTTCCCAAGCATCCTTCGGGGAATGGCAACTGGTAATCTACATAGCCATCACATCAGAAATGCATAAAGAAAACCGATGCATTACTTTGCTAGCTCTTTCCAACCACTGTCGTGTGAACTCTCCATTGTTCCTGTGTTGGATTCCATTCAGGAAATTTGGGTTTAGCTTCAACCCCCGTACACAAATCCCAATAGCATCTACCAATTAAAAAATTTTGCATCTTGAACTTCCATAGAGTGAAGTTTTTGTTGTCGAGCTTCTCACTGACAATCTAAGTGATGTTATCAGTATCTTGAGCATTTGCCATAGCTGCAAATTTAGTGTTCACTGAATGCATGACTCCCTACACACCCCTCAGGTGTTTATGACAATTTTAGTTCAATAATCTATTGCAATTAAAACCAATAGAGTAAACAGTATATTTCAGCCCATATGTATGTCAAATACATCCCCAATCATGTAGCAAAACATCTAGATGTAGTGATATTCCAAATAGATAACATGTATTTTGTAAATGCCCCGAACAACGTAGTATGCTTAACAATTATGATATTCGCTTGTTTTCGAGATTTAATATAAAAGAGAATGAACACTTAAAGTTGAAAATGAAAATTACTCACAAAATTACAGCCATGAAAATGTAAAAGTAATGGAGACAAGATTGAGGGTTGAAGATGGGCAACCCCCCCCCCCCCCCCCTTCCCCCCCCCCGAAGGAATGTATTTCAACTCAACCCAAGTCCCTTAGGGAAGAGCTCAGTTACAATCAACCTGAGAGTGAGAAAAAGTAATTCTCACTCTCACAAGATCATGCAAAGATGTACAAACACACATGCATTATCTATTATGCAATGATAAGAACTGATTTCTTTACAGTATGAGAGAAGAAAAAGGGGAAATCAGCCTTTCTCCATCGTTGATCAGCAGTACATGGATAGGGCTTGCTTCTTTTGCTAAAATGGAAGAAAGAGCTTGAGAAGGAGGTGCTGTAATGAATTTACAAGCTTGCTATCCTGTAAACAGAAGTGATAGAAGAGGGCATATGGAGGAATTTGATAATGGAGAAGTGGGGGATGATGATGGGGATGGATGGGGCCTGTTTCTGGCTATCTGTGGGTGTTGTACATGAGTTTACAGCAAAGAAAAATGATGATGAATGAAGAAAAACGAGCTCTTATTTATAGGAGAGGGGAGAGCTAGTACAAAAGGGGAAAGTGGAGTAGCACAAGACAAGTGTCCAGCCACATGTCATGAGATGTGACAAGTGGTGGGACACTTGGAAACTTGTGTGACAAGTGTCTTGACACTTGTCTCTTCTCTATGGCCTTCCTTTTTGGGTTGAATACTGTCAAGAATAGAAACAACCAAATTTAGTAAGCACAGTCAGAGTATAGAACTTACTATTTTTAGAATGACATCCCTATTTTTTAGGACTAGCATTTTTAGGCTAATTCGAGGCTCCTAAAATTTAGGGACCTCCTAAAATTTAGGGATCTCCTAAATTTTAGGGACCCCCCAATATGGGTATCATATGAAAGCTTTTTCCGTGTACATCGCAAAAATGGTATCCGAATCTTGATGTGACTTTCCTATGCAAAGAAATGTGCATTTCAAGTTTTCAGCCCACACATGCACATTATACAAGCATTTCATGATCATGCCATCTTGTTGATTGTAATTGTCTGTTCTGGTGGATCTAGCCCACACTTCAAGGCATCAATCCTTTCTGTGTGCGAGTCTAACCCTGATATGAGTGAGTTCTAGTCACAGGCGCCCAATCGGGTCATATAGGTGGAAGTGTGAACTATCTTTTCTCTAACCCACTGCGTGGGTCCACCATAACATGTGACCACTCATCAGTGGCCAGCTCCAATGCACTTTGCTTTATATCTAATTAGTGCAAAGGAAATAAATTTAATAAATCATTATATAGACAAATTAATGAAAAAGGATACAAATTCAGTTTCTATAGAGTTGTGACATATTTGTATAGTAGACATGTAGGTATTCATGACACTCAAAGACAAACAACAGTTTGTGACAACAATCTATGTATGACTAGCAATGTTTCCTCTGCTAGAACAAGAGTATTCAGACCTCAAAACAATCACAAAACATCTCAGACAGTTATCACTCCATGTAATAGTTGATATCTATCCAGTCATGCACCACATATTGCATATACATCAAGTAGAGATGACATATAACCTTTCCATTGATAGTAACCAGCAACACCCTATTGTAACCAATAGTAAATCTGCCCAAACTTTGAGCATTTACAGCTCATACATACCATAAGACAATGGCAATACATATAGCAATGACCCAAGCATTCATGGGTATCAAATAAGGTTCAGGAAGCTTCAAATTTCAAGTATGAGCTATCAAATTTTAGGATAACACTCTGCCTAAATTTGTACCTTCAAATCTAAGTATTTAATGCTCGTAACCTTTTATAAGTCATCCAACAACCATGTGACCTCATCCAAGCATGGTTAAGCATCAATACATGCTTCTATGAGCTCTGGAACTCCAAAACTCAGGTTGTTCCAAGATCATGACATCAGTATATGTCTCTGCAATGTACATGAAGCTCAATAGCTTCCACAAATGTTTAACCAACCAAAGCTAATGGCATACTTACGGATCAATCATGGTACCTGCTGCATGTATGACATTCATCAATGATGGGCTGACTTGATGGTGGTTGTCTCTTAACTCACTAGTATTTCTATGAGGTCGACTAGCCTAGCCAAAGATGTGTCTCTAATCTTAACTAGCCCTTCCTTCCCTCAATGGTCAGATGGTTCTATCTTCCCTAGAAGTTTGTTCTTGGTGTCTTGGGTCACTCATCTAGTTCGGGGTTGCACTCCTACTGGTGGGTTTGTTTTAGCTTAATCACCTTTAGTGCGTTCCTTGTTAATCCAGTCAAACTACAAATGCACACACACTTATATGCTTGAGCAGTGCGACTCAATGTGAATTGTGCAAAATTAGGCTTTCTAGCTTTCACATGCACTTAAGTGTCTACAATGGAGAGTGTAACCTTCGATGATGAAGTCAATCACATTCAATCAATTTCATGCCATTGCAACTTTCTCGAGTTGGTCATGAGTACTCCTAGTAGCTAAGTTTGGGTCCTTTGTGGGTCTTGATATATTATCTAATGGGTGTTCAGCCGCCGAGAGGGTCAAATTAGGTCTCTATCAAGGGTAAGCAATTGGTGGTATGTTATTTCAGTCACTCCTAGGGACTGCTAGCTCAAAGTTTTTGAGTACAAATAGCTCTATGGTGTCATCTACTAGTCCGGATTCCAACCTAGGTTGTTAGACAGCTAGTTGTAGGCCTAATAGGTCTTAGAGTGTCAAAAAATGGTCAAAATAAGAGTTCTGAACAACTTGTCTGAGTCTCAAACTCAGCCATCGGAGTGGGCTCTTAAAGAAAAGTGGTCGTCCGAGTGGTCAAACTTGGATGATCAAGGGGTGCCCACCGTCCGAGCATCCAAGTCGGCTATTCGAGGCCAGAGGTTTGGCTGTTTGTTGAGGCCATGTAATTGGTTTGAGTTTGAGTGGACTCTTGTCCAAGTCGGACATCCGAGTGGACTTAAATAGCTCAAATGTCTAAGCTCAATGGAAATTTTACTGTCTGAGGCCTGTGGTCACTGTCCGAGTGACGCAAGGGGAACACGGCGAATGGCACGAATATTGATTTTATTGACTTAATGAACAACCTCTAATGCATCCAGGGTTCTGCATCAATGCAACAATCATCAATGAAGACTCAGGGTATACCCGGAGTGCACAAATTTGACAATGCCAAGGATTGTTGCTGCTGCTACCTTTGGATCTATAGCTCTCTGCCTTTGACTCCCGCACTTCCTTCCTAAAACCAAGTGTCGTTTCGTTTTGGAGATAAACTCGTACTTCGTCACTCAATTTGGAGCACTCAAGCTTGAATTTGTTTGTCCCAGCAACAACATGACCAAAATGTTGCCACTCTTGCGAGCAAGCCACCAAGACTCACGAACTGCTTATTGTTTTAAGCATTTCAAGCTGAGACTTATGGTTACCTCTCACATAATCGTGTGCACTCTTCCACACACAAATATAGTGAGCCTATTTTGAATCCGATCAAGTGCCTCCTCCCACAAATTCCTCAATAGCTCCACGATTCAAGATGCGTTCTCAAACAAGTTCCATCTCCAAGCTCTGAGCTTCGACCTCCATAGCCATGTGCACAAGAAAGGAGAAGAGAAGAAGATGAAGATGAAGAGAGGAGAAGAAGAGCTTCTCCATAGTTCCTCACTCTCTCACACACATACTCTCCCTCTCATGCACAAGAAGGAAGTAAGAGCAAAAAGCAAGAAGATAACAAGTTTGGCCACACATAAGAATGAGCTTCTTCATTCACTTTTTAACTTTTATACATGCCCTATCCCCTCCTTATTGGTGCCATCCCCTTTTTGGTCTAGCCTTTGTCCATTCCTCTACTCTCTTTCCTCCTCCTTCCTATTGGCATTAGTCTTAGCTCGCGCCTCTCATTCTTTACAACTTGCATGGAAGTGAGCCCGGTGCTCTTTTACAAAATGAATTACAATGTGTCTAGCGCTCTTCTTGTTAAAATATTGAGGTGCACTTATTCTTGTGCACTTCCTTCTACATTTTAGAATTTTTATTGTGCTTCATGTCATCAAAGAAAGGTGCTTTAGATGTGTGTGGTTCCAAACTCATGCCAGATAAAAAGGAATTTGGTTATAGTTTTCCCTGCTGTGACAAGTTGAGTAGGGGAATGTGTCGACACATATCATATTATATTATAACATGGTGCTGGATTAAAAAAACTTAAACCATGGAAAAGGCCTCAAAGGATAAGCCGCTAAATGCTAGATATATTCTTAGTTTCAAAGTTTGTACCTCTATCTATCTACTTCTCCAAATATGATATCTTAAGTACCTATAATGGTGACTACATCTGCTAGCATGTAATATTTGGGCATAAAATCAAGTCCTTGTAAATGAGCAAAGCCATGCGCTCTTATTTTACGGCAATAAGAACGATTGGTTCCGTTACTAACCAAAAACATGCCAAGTTCCCCTTTAAATGGTTCAACTGTGGTATGGGTGAAAGAAGTGGGTAGAGATTATCTAAAGCTAGAACAACGGAATAACCATCTACAACCCCAGAACGAAGAGTTACCGACTATTACACTAAATTGCCAGTAGATGAGACCGGTTGAGTAATATTAGTCGAGGATGGAATTGCATGTGTTTATGGATTGAACAAGACTTAAGCAAGAGAAATGGTAGAATTTGCTAGCGGTGTCAAAGGAATGGCTTTGAATTCCGAAAATGAAAGTGTTGGAATTGTCATATTTGGTAGTGATACTACCATTAAAGAAGGAGATACGGTTAAGCGTACCGGATCCATTGTTGATGTTCTGGTAGGAAAGGCTATGCCAAGTTGCGTAGTAGATGCGCTAGGAGTACTTATTGATGGTTTAGGTGGGGTGACCTTTAAGTTATCTATAGTTAATAAATGTAAAGCTAGCACAAATTTACAAACGTAAGACTCACCAAAACCCACCAAGGAAAATAGGAACCATAGCATGTCACAAGAGCAGCACGATTGAAGCTGGATGGATAAAGGTCATCATGCAAGCTTACTAGTTTGCCACGAGATGAGGGAAAAAGCCAACGAATTTGAGTCTTTTCCAAGAGACCATGTCTTGTCAGATAAACACATATATGTCTCTTGCTTGTAGTAGACTTGATGGAATAGATTAACATGTTTTGGAGCCTGCAAAAAATGAATGCTTTATTACCGTATTGAGCAAAGGGGACTGAATAACATATTGAGGTAAAGTTGAACCCTTTATTACTAGGATCCCAACTACCTATATGCGCCTTTGTCCTCCATCTTCCTCTTGCCTTGGGATTGTCTTCCACTTTTGATTTTTTGAAATTTTTTGTATTGGTCTTCCAACGGTTAACAACAACATTTGTGGTTTTTTCTACAAGGCTTCTAGGCCTAGGCTATCCACTTTCTTGGGTGTTACGAGTTGATCTAGTAGACTACCACTATTTTCTTCCTATCTCTATAGTTCCATTAAAACTCCCTCAAGAGTGCTTCTACCTTTCTCTATCACACCTAATTGAATGCTAGCACCGCTAATAAACATGGTGTAAGGAGGGTGTAAGATGCTACAAAATGATTGTAGTCCTTACAAGACCCCATGTATGTCCTTGCCATCCTTATAGCTTTTCCTTGACCTTTGATGAAAGTCAATCAAATCATTGTGTTGATGTGATTCCACTCCTATGGGGCACCCTCAGTACTTAATCACTAATGCATGTCAAATTTCTTTCAGCTTGAGCTAAGATACCCAATGTGGCACCTCATCCTAGTCAATATAGAGCACTTGAGCTTTTCTTGGGCTAAACTTGGAGCTTGAATCAATCAAGAAACCATCATACAATCCTCAAAGAGCCTTAACCTATGGTTATTCAACTTTCATAAAATTCAAGTTATCATTAGTAAATATTTGCATGAGGAATGACTCGTTGTTAGGCAATTTGATCCCTTTAATTAGGCCTTGCTCCATATTCCCATGTGTAGCTCTTAGCAAAGGTTCCATGGCAAGCACAAAGAGCAAGGAGGCCGGGGCACCCTTAGTGTATGGATCTCTTGATCTTGAACCCTTCGGACATATTGACATTGATGTACACCTTTGGTGGAGCATCTTTAAACACCACCTTCACCATCCTACAAAAGGCCACCTCCAAATCCCAACACTTCACATACCTTGGGCATAAAATCCCATTAATCTTGTTATAAGATTTTTCAAAATGATTAGTGTATTCTTCCCTTCTTAACTAACTGCATAGTCAATCATCATAACTAGATTAAGGATTGGATTGGTTCCTAAATCTTTCTTTTGCATACAAATCCATAATCTAGTGGATGATTTAATTAGGGAAGTATTTCATTCTCTAGCCTATTGTCTTCATTATGACTCTATAAGTAGTGTTCAGGATACTTAGTGGCCTCCAATCACTTGTGTTCATCCTTGTAATTGACTTGGGAATGACTTTGAAAGGGCCCTTGTTTATAGAGAGAGACACTTCTCCTTTCTCTCCAAAGATATTCAACACCATACATAAATCCCATCCCATTATATCGCAAAAGGTTTTGAATATGTCTGCAATAACAAGCCCATCCGATCCCGATGACTTTTTCTTGTTCATCTCCCTTAGCACAAATTCCAACTCTTCCTTAGTGAATGACCTATTTAGCATTAGCTTCTTCTTTTTTGGCACTCGAATGCACATATATTCTAGCAATTTGTATGTTTTTTTGAACTAAGTCACCATCATTTGGTGCCATGCATATGGTGCTCTCCTTCTTTTGCTTGCTTCTTAGAGCACTAAAGTAGAATTGATTTGGAGCTTCTTCCTACATCTCCCACTAGAGGCAAAGTTGCAATCAAGTCGATTTCAACTTTGTAATGCTCCTAACCTCTTATGAACTTCTCTAATGCATGTACTAATGTCGAATGGGGTCACTTGCGCACTCCACTAGAATGATGAAGAAAATTGTTGTGTGCTCTCATTGTTACATTCCTTACTTCCAACCTATTCTTTTTTTTGTTCCTTCCATATCCCTTTTAGAACATCATTCCCTATACTTGGCTCTATTGCAAGGGACATTTGGCGCATAGAGTGAGACAATAATCATCTTCTCAACTTCTATGTTGATGTTCATTACAGCTAATTCCCTTTGTGTTTTTGACTCCACACTCACATAAAGAATGGTAGCTTCTCTTCCTCTTATTCTTTTCTCCATAAAATATGGATATCCTTAAATGAATAGCTTCTCCTCGGGCTCATCCCTGACCTTCACTCCTTATAAATAAATTAGGTCAATTTCATTCTTCTTACTAGCATGTAGCACAATGCTCGCCTCTTATCCTTACAAAATCCATTTACATTCTAGAAGCTTATGCAATTGTTTGAACTTTGGATTGAAGCAAGTCTTGTTCGGTGCGATCAAGGAAAGATGAATGATGAGGAAGTCAAAGTTTGGAATATTGTTTGGGTGATTATACTTAGGAATGACCTCTGTTGGGGAGATTGAGTGTAATAATGTTGGTTTATTAACTACCTAGAAGAGGCTTTAGCTATTCTGAAGCACCACAAAGGTTTTGTCTCACTTGTTAAGTGGTAGCAAGGATGATTTAGCTTTTTGGACCATGGGTGAATGCATGGTCCATGAAAATTCACAACCAGCTTACATATGCAAGCTTTTCTCAAATTTACATGTCATTGTTTTGTTCCATGGCATAGATTTCAAAGCATTGAAAATTATATTATATATATTAAAAATAGCATGTACATGCAAACAAGTTCCTATGGATTCCCAACCAATGCTCAATTTGGTCGATGGGAATAGGTCCTTGGTATGCTTGGTATTTTGTGCGTAGTATGCTTTGGTTTTCCCCTCAGATGAGTTGGCAACCCTAAACTTCCCTAAAATGTAGATGTAGACATCTCACTTTTTTCGATAATACTTTTACCTTACTACTTAAAAAAAGAAAAGCTAGTACCCTCAAATAACCAATCAGAACTAGGCCTCAAATTTGAAGGGTTGCCCACAACTTTTCAGTTGGAGGTTTTAGAGAAGCTCCGCTTTTCTATTTAAGGAGATTGGGAGGGTAGGAAACTGCTTTTATCCTAAATTTGTTACCTTTCCTTAGGGTAAATGTACCAATTAGTGACCATCTTTGAACAATCAGTGCATGATTTCAAGGTCTCCATGTGCCTATACCACATGTGCGAGAAGAAGAGCACCTATGTAGGAAAAGAAGATTTCCCCATTTCCATTGGCTAAGATTCTTCTCTTTTGCCCTCTTTTTGGCTTAGCTTCGTCCAAAATCTGGGGGTGAGCTGATTTTAAAGGGGTGACTTGAGCTGCTACTAGCAGATCTACCCCTTTGAGGTGTGCTGCAACCTTCAAATTTGTAGACATGCTATATAGCCTAGAAAGGGTGACTTGACGTGCTATTAGCATACCTACCCCTTTGAAGTGTGCTGAAACCTTCAAATTTGTAGACATGCTATATAGCCTAGAAAGGCATACGAAGACGTGGTCTTATAACACATGAACGTATAGACAGTGGGTTTAAGGCGTAGGGTTTAGGACCCCGTCCTGCCCTCGGTCTCAAGATGGCTGCGGCACGCCTGTGCTCTGCCATTGTTGCGCAGAGGAGTATCAGGGTTTGCCGCGCCTTGTACTTAGCGTCTGCTAGGCCCGTCTCTCCGTCCTTCCTGCGCAGTCAGCCTTCTCCCGAGCTGTTCCTATCCGGCTTGCTGTGGTACTCCAAGCAGCGCAGCAATGGCCGTCTTTCTTACCTTCTTATGGCACCTCGACGCAGCTTCTGTGATGCTGCTGTCGAGCTTAGCGCACCAATACCGCAAGAAGAGCTCGAGGAAGCAAGCAAGAAGAAGGAAGATCGAGAAGAAGAAGATGTAGGAGTACAGGATGCACAGCTGGACAAAGCAGAAGTGGTTGCGGAGAAGGCAGCAAGTAAACCATCATGCCAGGTTGACAATGTGGAAATTGATGCCCCTCCTAAGCCAGATGAACTGCAGCATCCGTGGAAGGAATGGCATGATTTTGTCGATTTCTTGCATCGAGAGAATTACGTGAAGGATGTAACCAAAGAAGCTGTGGACAGCTCCAATGAGCCCCTGGATAGCTCGCGATACATCAAGCAGGCCATCTTGGACTTCAGCAGGGATCGGGATGATGTAATCAGGTGAAACTAGCAGGTCCGAAATGACAATCAAAGTTTTCTGCCAAATATTTCCTATCAATGTAGAATAAAACTGACAGCATCATCCTTGGCTCACCTGGGAATTAACTACTCTATGCATTTCTTGCCGTCAAAATGTCATAACGAATGGACATGCAGTAGTTCTCCGAAACAACCTGCAACCTGTGCATAGTTTTTATATCCGAGACTTGCAAGTTGAAGGATTTGGGAAGTTTGAAGTTTGAATTTACGTTAGTTTAAGCAGAATTAGGCCTACAAGATTTGTTTTGTCTAGGATTGGGTTTTTGTTTTAGCTTGGCTGTGGTGTCGTTTTTGAATTCAACTGGTGGCTTTGGTGCAACTCCAGCACTCTGTGCTAGTGCAGTATACGTGTCAGAGCTGAGAGAAAACATGCAAGCCGATTTTGATCATAATCACAGGAAGTAGAAAAAGTTGGATCTCGATGTCTGTCAGCAATGCCTTGCAGAAGCACATATTGGCCATGTATTCCCCTCCTTTAGCCAAATTGTTGAAGTGTTGTGGAAATCAACTAGGAGCAAATTCCATTTGCTGTTAACCATCCCATCATGGACGTTAAAGTTAAACCAGGCTTCAATATTTGAACCCACTAGTACATGCTTATGCATGTAGAAAGCCTCCCTTAGTGTCAACCACATCATGTAGATGTATGGCAGGTATTGGCATGCCCTAGTTCTGCCCTCTCACAATCTCCCTCTTTGGACCAAGGATATTGAGATGCGCTTCTCCATCCCTATAGGATAGGGCCCTCGGGGCATTCTTTCTCCGTGCCAAAGCATGCAGCAAAGGAGAACAAGACTCGTTGTAGAAGAGATCAAAGAATGCTAGAACTTGCATAGGCAAACCCATCAAGCATTGGTCTCGCCTAGCTATGTTGTAGGTGAAGTTGGCTTCCCTCCCTCACATGCAAGCACCATGCGAGTGCAGTCTTAAGCGGTCAAGGGTTGATGTAGCAGCTGTCTACTTGTTTGCATTGTTCACCACCATTTCTCAATCAACATGATCATTATCTAAGAAGCATGACATCATCTAATTTGTGTAGTAGAGAGATGGGGCCACTAAGGCCATTGGGAAGCAACCACCAAGAAAACTCAATGAAGTATGCTGAAAACTATTGACCTATTGAAGATGTGTGTAGGAGCATTGGACATGTGGAGAGAATCGACAAAGTTGGAAACATGGTTGAATCAAAAGGGGAAGAACCTACGGTTGCAAATCTAAAACGAAGCATTCTCCAAGCCCAAAAAGGAAGCATTAGAAGATTAAAATCTATAGGCCGCCATTAGGAAATCTTGAGCCAATCGGATAGAACAATAATAATGAAGATTAGTGAAATCTAAGATAAACCAATGGAGGATCGATAGAGTAAGAGATATTTGGGCACTCTTGCTTAACTGGCTCGAACATTTAAAACAATTTAATAGTTTGCATTAGTTCACACACACAATTAGTTGAAAAGTTTAAAGCACAGAGATGGGAGTAACAGTGGAGTGAATGTAGTAATGAATCACAACTAACATAGGAGATGCTCTTTACAACTCAAAGCTCAAAATGTATTTGTTAATTAGAATAAATCAGCAAAAGCACAAAGTTTACCACTGTGTGGAGTATGCCACCCAAATATGCAATATCCTTGAGCCGCAAGATAGGTAGGTGATGGCATTTGGAGGCCAAATGAAGGAAATTGCAGCAAAAATATCGATGAGATAGCTAAAGAACGGTATTTTGTTAGAGATTAGTCATCTTGTGGACTAGCATTCTGAGGATACAGATGGTGTAGTCAGTTCTCTTGAAGGGCATTACACACTTTTCTTGTTAGTTAGTGGGCATTTTCAGTAGTCACAATGTATGGGCACTTTATCAGGTAGGCAATTATGCAATGTGGCAGTTGGAGGACATATCACTGATTATTTTATGCATTTATGAAGTAGTTGGCAGGTTACTGATCAGGTTGGCTTATTTTGCTGGCTGCTTGCATTATTTTATTGCATTGTTTCCTTCTATTTAGGCTTGAGTCACAGCGTGCCCTCCTCAGTTGTCTTCTAGGTGTTGGTGAGAGAGATCTAGCTTGAGGAGATACATCAACAACCCCTGCACATCTGCCCTCTTTATTTCATCATTCATTGATTGCAGATTTTTGTGTTATTTTGTCTCTTTTCTCTCTCCCTTTCTCGCATATTCATGGTCTTTTATATTATTGCATTATTTTCTCCTATTTAGGCTTGAGTGGCAACTTGCCCTTCTCTATTGTCTTCTAGTGTTGGTGAGAGAGATGTGGCTTGAGGAAATACATCGACAACCCTTGTACATTTGTGCTCTTCATTTCACCATTCATTGACTGTAGATTTTTGTGTTCTTCTTTCTCTTTTCTCCCTCCTTATCTCTTGTGTTCATGGTCTTTTAGTCTTGCCCATACACTTCCACATTCGTTACACTCTAACATGGTATCAAAGTAGTGTAGAAGGGCTGATTGATCGTGGGAAAACTTGATCGAGAGGATTCTTCATGACAAAAGTTTGAGTTTTTAGCCTTTGGAGGTTGCGGTGAACAGGTTGTGCTTGGAGAAGGAGTGAGGTTGCTGTCTTTTGCAGGTCTTCACTGTTCGTGAAAGAGGAAAGGTGGTGTTTTCAGCCATTTGTTGCAAATTTTGAGTTTTCATCACCTCTGACGGGTGGAACTCTTTGAGGATAAGTGGAGGAAGCCTTAGTAGGCATTGTTACCTTGTGCGGAGTCAAAGGGGACTGCCCTTGTTTTTGTGCATGCCATTATGGACCGTAAGGTTGATTGAAATTGATGCAAAGTTTTAGGCTATTATGGACCGTAAGGTCTCGGCGTTGTCGGTTTTTCCTTCATATCAAAAGCTTGGAGAATTACTGTATTTGGTATGTAATGATTCTTACCATCTTGGAGTTTTATGATTTGGTGGAGCTTGTGACTTTAGGCTACAGACCCTTCTATAACCTGTGATGCCTCCAAGCGTTCTATAGATGAGAAAGTCGAGTCGATGAAGGTACAGGCACATTGGGACAAATTGAATGCTTGCATCCTTTCTTTTCTCTTTCGTTGTTGCACTCTAGCCGTCATTCCTCACATTGAGCACTTGGTTATGGCTGGAGAGGTATGATCGGGGATGATTGTGAGATGAAGCGGGCGTCTTTGGAATTCAGATGAGGACTTCGAGTCCTAATAAGTCTTTTTCTATGCAGGAGCATGTCAATAGGCTTCGGCAATTACAGATGCAGGTCTAGAATATAGGGAAGGTGATTACCTTAGAGGACATGGTGATAACTCTTTTTTCTCAATTACCGCCTTGATTCAATGCATTTTACTCTTACCTTGATTGCTTCAAGGTAGACAGAGACCCTTAAGTGGGAGGAATTGGTTCTTATGGTCTTGGACCAAGAAGAACAACGCAAAGGTCAAAACGCTTTGTAGTTGGAGGCTTTGATTGGTTAGTCTTCCCAACAGAAGAGGAAGAACAAGAAGAAGGAAGGACGAGAAGTCCAAACAAGATAGCCAAGAAGTCTACCTATCACATATGTGACAAGACAGTTCATTGGAAGAAAGATTGCATCAACAAGGACAAGAAGAATACCAAGAAGAAGAAGCCTTCATCAGCCCCGCTTTCCTCCGTTTGGAGGTGATAGAGGATGTTTCTTTGACCGCCATTGATGCAATGATGATGGCTCCATAGTCTCATGAGCGGTGGCTGCTCCTTCATTAGCCGCTTTTCTCCATTGGGAGGTGATAGAGGATGTTCCTCTGATGGCCATTGACGCAATGATGATGGTCTCATAGTCTTGTGAGTAGATTGTGGATAGTGGCACTTTCCTCCACGACTCCTTTAAAAGTGATTGTTCGTATGCATTTAATGCATGGACAAATCCTTATAGGTACTAGTTCTTCGGTCCCCATCAAAGGCAAGGGTGATATGTAGTTGATTCCAAATGGGCAAGGTGGTGCCTACACATCAAAGGTGCTCTATGTGCCGGGTCTAGGGTATCCTCTCCTTTCAGTGCAAAAGATCTGTGGTGTTGGTTTGATAGCTGAATTTGATAAGGACTCCTTCCAAGTTCTTGATGGTGTTTCTCAACAGGTTCTTTGTGCAGTTTCCCTTCTCTTTGTTTCTCTCCACCCCCTCGTGCTTTCTCACTCATTCTCCTCTCTCCGTTCCTCTCTCTCGTACAACAAGAACAAACCAAGAGGAGGATGGATTGTTCTTCTCCCTCTCTCTTTGTTTTATGAAGAAAGAACAAGAACAAACCAAGAGGAGGATGGATTGCTCGTCTCCTCTTGGTGACAAATCCTCTTTTTGTTTCTCTCCCACCCTTCGTGTTTTCTCACTCATTCTCCTCCCTCCTCCCTCTCTCTTGTTGGTTTGGCTGGATTCCCTCTCCGTATATCCTTTATCTTCTCTTCTTCTCCTCTCCAGATTGCTTCTCTGTGTACTTCTACAGGTGATAAGTTACATGGACTTGACTATCTTACATGGAGTGCTGTGATGAAAGCTTGGTTTATATAGAAGTGGATTTGGTACATTGTATGTGGAGCTATTCTTTGGCCTCAACGTCCTTTTTCTCTTCTCGACGATTTTGATGAGAACAACCATAAGGAAGCTGTGTTTACATGGGATTCGGACGATGCATGTGCATATTTTACACTACTTCGGTGTATTTCTAAAGAAGTTCTACCAGAGGTTACCTCTTGTGGGATATTGCGAGAGAGATTGTCGAAGCTTTAGATGTACAAGACACCTTTCTCTATGTGTGCTGTGATCCTTTATGGACAGCTTCAGCAGATGAAGTTTGAGTCCAAGGACACCATTCAATCATTTTTGCTCCGTGTTACTCAGGTACAAGACCAATTTCGACACATGTAGTGTGCCCTTCCAGAGGCACATCTAGTGGGTACGGTACTCTAGAAGCTCCCCTCGGATTGAGGGCGCAAACATCATCTACACTTGTGAGCTTTATACATGTCCTCCATGCTGCTTGAGCATGAGACATCTTTGCGTTTACAGGGGAGGCTCTCATCTCACTATGGCGGTTCCAGTGAGCCCTTTACAACTTCAGAGAGGGATGACGGGAAGAAGTCGAGGGCTCAATGTTATCATTGTGGTAAGAAGGTTCACTTGCAAAAAGATTGCAAGGAGTTAGTAGCCTCACGGAAGAAGAAGAAGAAGCGGGATGTAACCTTCTCCGACATGTCATCCTTATCCTTAGACTTCGACTTTGATCCTCTGGCCAAGAAGAAGTACGTAGCATGAAAGAGATCCACTTTTTCAGACTGCGGGAAGGGCTTGATTGGCCCTTTCTCAGTTGCTTTTTAGTCCAGGTGATGCAGTCATTCGTTACAACTCTATGGTGCTAGAGAGGGAGTGTGAGCGGGTGGTGAGATGGGTTAGCCGCGCCTCATCTATACAGGTTATAGATGCACATGTTCTAGAGAGAGACATTCTTGATGCATCAATTGAAGTCTCGTAGATTCATATCTTGGAGCTAGGATTGATATCCAGGTTCATAGCGAGTTGTTTCTTTCATAGAGTGAGTGGGATCGGCTCCTAGTTTTAAGCTCACATGAGGGGACACTTTAGTGGTCTTGGCCAAAGGTGGGGAATCCATGGTCACATATGTTCAGAGGCATTTTTGACAGGATAGTCTTGTATGCTACTGCGAGACTTTGTCGACATACATAAAGATTTGTTACGACTCTTCTCTATTTTCAGGAGCTGGTACGATTGACTTTGAACTTAGGTTCTCTCTGAGGCACCTTGGTGGTGGCTTAATCACCCACTACTTGGGTATCCATGGTTCTACTCTAGTGGTTCTTTGTTGTCTATGATTATCATTGTATCATTGTATTGTATCAGATCACCCATGATCTAAGAGAGGGTGTTATTAGTCTAGTTAGCTCATGTGTGATTCTGGGCTATGCTTAATATTACTGGGTAATTTAGGCATTTTATAGTGGTTGTTTTACTGCTTATTTAGGCATTTATTGTTGGCTAACCAGTTGCCACATTTTGGGCCTATTTATTCAGTGGCTCCTCCTCTCATTCAATCATCATCATTCTTCAGGTGGTCTTCCGGTTGGAGAGAGGAGCCAGTGCCCGGTGCCCATGCAGCCAATGACTCATTGTTGTATGCGTCATTCTTGTGTTTGGTATATAGATTTCATTTCCCGAGCATACCTTTGAGTTCTCTTCCTTTGCAATGTTCTTTTGTTCTTTTGTTTCCTTTCTCTTGTGTCTTGTGTTTAGCAGTTTATTTCAGCACTTGTCTATACTTCCATTGCTACACCACTTATGACACCATCTTCCACTACTTGTCCAGTCCTTAGTGACTATTGCTTCATGGTCTATGTTATCGCCTAGTCTCTTGCTGTTACTTGTGATCAGTTGCGATCATCTTTATTGGGTTGCTTTTGTATTCTTAGTACTTTTCTTCATCAGCCTCTTCTTTGATGGGTGGTTATTGCACTTAGGATCTGTCTTCAATGGATGATACACATCGACACCTCCCTTAGCCCGCTCCTCCAAGAGCCCTTGGCTATTGGACAAGTGCTCCCTTGAGCATCTTGTACATTCTTTTCTTAATTTATAGCATTCATTCAGTGACTTCAAAGTCCTCTCTCTTCTTTGTTTGTATTTTTGCATTTCGTTTTTTGCGTTTAGGGTTTGATTTTTGCAGGTTACTGTTTGAGTCTTTGCGTTTTAGTTGTGGTCGTACTTTCCATATTTTCTCTGTGCAAATCCTAGTACATCTTCACAGTCCCATTTCATCCTTGTGCCATCTTTGTCTTGTCTCCATGTTAGAGCCTCCTCTCATGGTGACGTGGGATTGCAATTTCTATCCTTGTTTTTGTTGTCACGAGAACGTGAAATTTTGAGATGCTTTAATCTTGTCGATAACATTTGATTAAGATATTAATCAAATGTACAAGGTTGTTTAGCACATGTGATGAACATGGTAGTTATTTCATGGTAACAATCTAAGGATCTCAAGGATACAATGAGTGTTAAAGGCAAAAGTTGTGATAAGTTATGCCAACCAGGTTTTGGTGGTCAGTTGGTGTTAGTTTTGACCCTAGGATAGTTGTTTGGCCAATAATTGTTAGTGGTGACACTAGGGATTAGTATTAAATAATTAAATAATGCCAGTCTAAGGGTCAATAGAGGTTGGGGACCACTTGAGGTTGTAAATGGCCTAGCCAATTTAATGATGGATAGGCACATTCAATTTTGGGCAAGGTCAAAAGGGCTGAATTTAATTTTTGGGATTATTAAAATTTGAAAATTAATTAAATGTCTAGATAATGTTGAAAAATGGGTTTGGAAGGTTGCTACTTGGCAAAAATGCCCATACAAACTGAGAAAACGTTTTTTGGGGTTGAGTCATAGCCATTCAATTAGTTTATATATATATATATATATATATAGAGAGAGAGAGAGAGAGAGAGAGTTTTTACAGTCAGCTGAGGTGCCATGTTTTAGACCACAAGTCACAGTGAGAGCACTATTTGCCATATGGCAAGAAGGTATTACCTATCTTGTAGACTAAGGATAAGATCTTTGAGACTAATCGTTACGTGGAAAACTTAGATGCAGTCTATGCAAAGATAAAGTATGCACTTTAGAGATTATAGGAAAAGCAAAAGAAGGCAACTGATTGCCATGGACGTGCTTTGCAGTTTCCAAAGGGTGAGTATGTATTGTTGCGTTTTGAAAATGCAAGGCTGAAAAAGATAAAAGAAAAAGAGAGGTTGTACCCGAAGTTAAGCATGAGATACTATGGGCCCTTCCAAGTGTTGGAGAAGATCAACGATGTGGCATATTGGCTAAAATTACCTCCACATTGATAGATAAACAATCCCTTTCATGTTAGTTTGTTGAGGCGTTGTTGTGATGATGTGCTAGAGCCTAGAGGATATATCTGTTGAAAGTAAGCCTAAGGTTGAGGAGCTAGACGATATTTTGGTACTTGAGCAGATCTTGGCAAATAAGAAAAGAAAGCTTTGAGGTCTAATGTAGAGCAGTTTGTTAGGACATGTATCGTATGTCAGAAGGTAAATCATGATAAGGCAAAAGATGTGGGATAGCCCTTGCCTATTCTAGACTGGCCTTGCTAGAGCATTGCAATGGATTTTATGTTTCAGCTTCCTAGGATACCTATAAGAAATGATGGAATATGGACTATCATTTGCAGGCTTAGCAAACATGCCTATTTCATTCGGGCAAGGAAGATGTAATGTGCCCGCCTATCTGCTGTCCAAACACGTTTTTAGCGGTCCATCAAGAGAGAGTCTAAGCGACACCGCCCGGCACTCCCATGGAATGTCACAGGGGTTGTCGCCTAGGGTTTCTCGAGTCCAACTTGCAACAGAATGTTTGGGGCCGAACCCACTAGGATCGACCTGAAAGTTGAGTCCCTAGTGGTCAAGGTCTGGTGACATCATTTTAGCGTCGGGTTTTGGACATCCTACTTTATGCAGAGAATCCAAGCCAAAGCAGATCCATGCCGCACTTGGTTCAAAGAGAATGGGAGACAATAGGGATGTGGCGCTCCACCTCTTTGCCCATAGGGCATAGTTCCATTTCAATCCCCTAAAACGGCATGAATCGGGGTTCTAACCTAACGATTTTTAAGTGTCGGTCGTCAGTAAAACCTTGTGAGAAGCCTCCCAGTTCTGTGGGACCACCCTACTGTAGGACAGACCCGTTGGGGGTTCCGCCCTTTCGCTTCCCTCACTTGGTGTACTTTAGTTGTCTAATTATCCCTATCACTTTTAGGTGCGACATAAAAATAGCTTACATAATTAGCCTTTTTAAAGGACATGGTTCGTTTACGTAATCTTATGGCATTGACACGAAAACAAATTCAAACAGGTTCCCTGGAAGTACTTAATATTAGCAATTCATCAGAGATACAAATCTTGTTCAAAAGGGACAATATCCACAATCCGTAAGGATGCACTTTATTTCCACCAAGTTTCCGCCTTGCATTAGTAACAAGGGCCCCTCGAGAATCTATCTCGAGTCATGCGGATCGTTTGAGTAGGACCCGGAGGCAAGGAATTTACAGCCAGAGCTCCCCCTGGCATCCAAGTGTCCTTCTACGTTCAAATCAAACCATGGAGAGACCTCTCGTGGCAGGTTCGATCCACGTTCCCGTCATGGCTATTTAGAACCCCCTTGGCTAGGGTTGGTGGCTAGTTGGGGGTGGTTTGGTGCCCCCTCCAAAAGTTCAACCTGATTCACTATGCTTATTTATGAGTTTGGGGTTACACAATATCTTTTTTTTTGAAGCAATGTTCCTAAATTTACAAGCACAAACAAAGGTGTAGGTGAGTGCTTGAGACATTTGCTAAGGTGGCGGTCCCTTAACTTGACACTTAGCGTTTGACCTTCTTGCCTTGGCGGCAATTTCAATATCCTCCGAGGGTTAGGGAATACTTTTTTCCCGACCTTGCTCCTATGTGAAAGGAGCGAGCAATTATGTAATTGGATCTATATCCGATAGTTCTCGGGATGGAAGCTGTCCTAGCTTGCTAGTTTTTAATCCAGGGCTCTTGTCATTGGAAGAAACGACACTCGAACCTCTTGTATTAACGACATATTGCGTCATGGTTGAAGGTGATATCTTCAAGGTTGTTTCAGCTTTATCGAGGCCAGATTTGAAATAGAGACGAGTGAGTGTTTTACTTGTCTCATGGTCCACTTATGAAGTAACAATAGATTGGCTCAATTACCTTTAATCCTAAAAAAGTCGAGTTAAGCCCCATATAGGATTTATCTCATTGAACTACCTGAGCAATTAAGGTTAATGCTTCATATGCATGTCTTATAACTGTCTTTAAGATGACTCGCTAGCAGTACCGTTGAAATCGTCCGTAATACCGCGTAATCTAAATGCGAGTCTTTCCTAGGATGATGATGCAATATGGAGTTCTACTCTTGGGAATTTCTTTTCAATGCACTTACACAAATTATAATTAGAGGCTTGTGTTTTTTTGTTGTACGAGGAACACGAAGTCATCGGCCTAATGCATGTGCGAGCTACATCTCTCTAAAGGATCATAAGAGCCCAAAACCCGGCCTATTGTTGCAATGACCTAAACATACTTAACCCAATTATTGTAACGTTCACGACTCTCATGGACTTGATTCAAACTTTTACCTTTACCCTTTCAGTTTAACCAATTTCGCGATGCAAAAAGTACGATTTTCGCTTAATGAATATGCATAAGCATCCTAACAACACATTTTTTCAGTACCTTCAAGCATGCCAATGTTAGTGCATAATCTAAAGCATTATGGGCACAATCAATAAGGTCCTTGATTTTTTTAGCGTGCATGAGTGCAAAATCTTTCGTGCAATTTATTTGTTCAAAACATGCCAAAGTGCAAATAAACACAGTTTTCAACATGATAGAATGATACAACCTAAATGGTGGTTAGTTATCATAGACCTTCGCAATACTTCCCCCTTTCCAATGAAGTCAGCCTATGTTCTTAAGGCCTCCCATCAGGGTAGGATTTATGGGACGCACTTGATTACCAAGTGACGCGGTTTCTTGACCCGTAGCTCCATCGGTTGAAGCGGGATTCACGTTTGGTTGGACTTTACTTCGCTTGGGAGGCATCGTATAGTTTTGGTTTTTTCTTCGTGGCTATACGCTCAAGTTACGAGAGAGACGACTCCTCGTGGAGGGAATTCGTTTGTGAGAACCTTCTTGAAGAGGGGGAGAAAAGAAAGACGACAAGCTCGGAAGTCTTCAAAGAGAGAGAAATTCCCTCTCCCTCTCTCTCTCTTTCTCTCTTCTCTCTTACTCTCCCTTTCTCTGTCTCTCTCTGTCTGTCTGTCTCTCTCTCTCTCTCTCTCTCTCCTCCCTTACTCTTCCTCTTTTCTCTCTCTCTCTCTCTCTCTCTCTCTAGCAACGAACCTCCCTTCCCTTCAGTCAACCATTGTATAGGGCCACCAACTCCAGTCCTCCCCGACGTCCTTATCCACGCTTAAGCCCTTTTTATAGGGTCTGGGGGGGTGGGGGGGGGGGGGGGGCAATTCAGTAAGGTATGGGGGCCCTCCCCTTCCCCTTCCCCTTCCCCCTCCCCCTCCTCCCACGGCACACGGCAGCCTCCTTGCCTCCCTCTCTCGATACGTGGCAGCCTCCCTTGGCCGCCTCCACGTTGATATACGACAGCCCCCTTCCCCTCCCCTGCGCCGTCCGCCAGTTGGCGGTGTGAGTAGGGAGGGGGGGAATTATTCTCTATTTTTTATAAAAAAAATCATTTAATTAGAGGGAGGGGAGGTTATACGGCGGGAGGGAGGGGAAAATGTTACAGAAGAAAATAAAGGTTGATCATATAGCACGATCGTTTTTGAAGCACATCTTTAAGTATCTTGGTATGGTTGGTAGTATGCAAATTCTTATGCATAGTCACATTGCAATGGCCCAAATTATGCAAATAAGAATGTTTTCTAGTGCACCTACTTCTCCTAGCATATCAGGTACACATGAGGGGCTAGTCAATTGGATGCAAGGTTGCATATTAGTAAGTTGGAATTGTTGCAGTGTGAAAGTATAAAGCCTTGCAGTGCTTAAGGGAAAGAAAGGCCTACAACCTAGTGGAGGTTTTGAGGTAGGCAAAGTTAGAGGTAAAGTTTCCATATGCTCTTGGTGAAGCTTCACATTGTTTCACCAATAGATGCAAAGGGGATGGAAGAGGATGACTTAGCATACCATCCTCGGTTGTTGCAACTTTACATATGTCTTTCAGTTAGAGCTGACTTTGGTTCGGGCTCATTAGGTTTAGTAGAGCAGGGGTCTACAGCATTGCTTGATGCTCAAGGGGAAGGTACCACTTCCACTCCACCAGTTGTGGACAGCTCTTGTATTTAGTGGATCTCGGATGTATTAAGCATGCATCCAAGGTATTGTGCTGATAGTATGTCTGCCATAGGGTCACTGCTCAGTGTACTTGCTTTTCATGATCATTTGTGTGTCTTTGGTTGTGATGCCTATGTGCATGTACTTGTAGACTAGAGGATCAAACTAGACATGAAATCCATTAAGGGCATCTTCATGGGATATGGAGATGAGGGAGAGATGGGTTATAGAGTTTAGCTTCCTTAGGGCAGGAAGATTGTATGCAGCGAGACATAGTATTTAATGAGGCAAAGTTGTTGAAACATGCTTTACAAGGTGGCCTTGACAAAAAGAAGGTCAAATCTCAGCATGAACAACTAGCCATTCAACAGCCATTAGCTGAAGATTTTGTTCCTTTTGATGTTGAACATGAGCAACAACCCATTGTGCTACAACCAAAAGATAATGGACAGCAAATAGATGCACATGATGGAATAGAATAGTAGAACAACAAGAAAAACGTGCTGAAAATAGGTTACAACAGCATGAAAATGATGAAAATCAGCAACTTGCTAATGATGTGCACGTACCAAAGGATGTAGACCGATTGCCTGACAATAGAGATCATTGGGTAAGAAGGTCTACATGTATTTGAAGGCAGCCACAGAGGTTTCAGCCATCTTTGGATTTCATTTTGTTGATTGATGAGGGTGAACCTTCGACATTTAGAGAGGCACAGTCATGTGAAAACAAGAAAAAGTGGCAGCTTGCTATGCAGAAAGAGATAAAGTCTCTGTATGCGAAAAACACTTGGAAGCTTATATCTTTATCCAAGGATAGGAAAGCTATCCCTAATTATTGAGTTTACAACGTGAAATGTATTGATGGGAAGCCTAAGTACAAGGCACAATTGGTTGCTAAGGGCTATACACAAATGGAAGATATAGGTTTCCAGGAGGTTTTTTCACCAGTGGTGAAGATGACTACGCTTTGTGTTTTGTTTGCTCTCACCACATCCTTGGATTTTGAGTTGGATTAGATAGATGTGAAAACTACTTTTTTTTCATGGTGATTTGGATGAAGAGTTGTACATGAAACAACTTGAAGGCTTTGCTATCCCAAGGAAAAAGCATTTAGTTTGTAAGCTGAAACACAACTTATATGGGCTGAAACAAGCCCCTAGACAATGGTACAAAAAGTTTGATACCTTTATACTCAACCATGAATTTAAATGCAGTCATTCAAATCATTGCTTATACACTAAAAAGGCTAATGATGGAAGTCTTATTGTGCTGGTCTTATATGTGGATGACATGTTGATTGTAGGAAAGCATAAGAGTACTTTGAATACTCTTAAAAGGCAGCTAAGTTTAGTCTTCTCTATGAAAGATTTGGGAGCAGTTGAACACATTTTTGGCATGCGCATTAGAAGAGAGAGGACAACACTTGTTTCTCTCAGAAGACAAGTACATTAGTAAAGTATTTGACAGGCTAAATATGGTTGATGCTAAGCTTCTTGGTGTGCCTTTACCACCACACACAAAGCTTAGCAAAGTGATTGCCCAAAGGATGATGATATTGCTAGTGCTATGAAGGGCATACATTATGTCAGCTTGTGGATCTTTGATGTATGTTATGGTTGCAAATCGCTTTGACATTTCTCATGTAGTGGGAGTTGTTAGCAGATTCATGTCTAACCTTGGCAAGCCACACTGGGAAGCATTGAAATGTATTTTTAGATACTTAAAAGGTACATAAGAGAAGTGTATATGCTATGGAAAGGCAAGTGAAACTGGTCTATGACTCACATAAAGTGGTAGTTTCTTCAATTAACATCTGGTCTTTACATACACACACATAAGTAGAGACCTTACTTTCTCTCTCAACGCCAGATTGGCCCCGAAGACCAGCGCCCCTCTCGGTATTTCTTTATCAATTAAAAGATGGAAAATTACAAAAGTAATGTTCCAAAATACATAACCTGTGAACAGTTGGTTTTCATCTCTTCGGAGTAAATCCCAGCTGCATAATAACAGTATAGCATGTCCAGATCAACATCCCTTTTAGGAAAGCATTTTTTATGATGAAAACTCAATGATTCCTGTGCAGAATTGCAGAGTGCAAATCTCTGAATTCACCGTTCTTACTGTCTAGCATGTCCAGAGTTCACTGTTCTTACTATCTAGTATGCACAGAATTCACTGTTTTTACTGTCCAGCACACTATTCTTACTGTCCAGCATGTGCAGAATTCACTGTTCTTACTGTTCAGCATATGACCAAAACTCAATGATTCGTGTGCAGAATTAAAGTTTGCAGATCTTTGAATTCACTGTTCTTATTGTCCAGCATGTGTTGCATTTTCTATGACCAATACTCAATGATTCATGTGCAAAATTTCAGAGAAAACACAGAATTGTACCTTTGATGGAATTAGCCCATCATGTGAAGCATTTCCTCTGAGAATAGAGAGAGAGTTGATCAGAGGGAGCAAGCTCTACCTCTGTACTTGAGTCAAAGACGTAGAAGTACTCTCTATGGTTGATTTTCTTGCAGCAATCTACCCTTAGCTCCTCAAAACTTCATTCTCCCATCTGTCCCTTATGCCTATTACGTTTTTTTAAAATGCTCTCTCTCTCTCTCTCTCTCTCTCTCTCTCTCTCTCTCTCTCATTTGTGCCACATGGCATTCATGTAACAATTTTCTCGTTTAAACCTTTTGGTCTAAAATTCTCCATGATCGGTGCAGAATTTGACCTCGGCACAGACCAAAGAATTAATCATCGTGTAAAAACGAAGATAATGACGCGAACAGATTCTGGGGTATCAAAATAGTAACTCCCTAAATTTTAGGGATGGTGACCCCTGGATTCCTCAAGTTGTTCTGAGCAACTTTTATCATTGTGACCACATCAAAAAGTGTAATGTGGCTTAGTTACGGTGACTTTTATTCCGTGGGCATTTTCACATGTGCATCTTTTGTCTTAGCCAGACTCATTGTCGTGCACCATCTCCAATGGCTAAGCACACAGTCCCAAACCACTGGCATTCTATTCTTCTGTGCCCATTCAATATGGAACCGGTCCTAAGGCTCAAACAAACCATTAGTCTAATTTGTCCCAATGGCTGTCTCTTTCGGCCATACAAAGATACCGGCTTATTCCAAGAGAACTTTGGGGGTAAGAAGCAACAACAACAAAAGAAAAGAAAAATAAAATATTTATATAAGTAAATAAAAAAAAGAAATTGTAAAAAGTATCACCACTTGGTGACAGGTACACTAGAGTTGCAGGGATTTTGTGATTCGTATCTTGGCAGGAGATCTTAATATAAGGAAATTTACTAGTGGGTATGTCTTTACTTTGACTGTTGGGGCTCTCTCTTAGTGTTCAAGGTTGTAGAAAATTGTGGCACTGAGTACTACAGATGCCGAATATATTTCAGCCACAGAAGCTTCTAAGGAAGCTATTTGGCTTGGCCTTCTGGTCAAGGACTTTGGTCTTTCTTCATGTACTTTAGTCCTTGGTTGTGATAGCCAAAGTGTCGTATGCCTGGCTAAGAATGCTATGTTCCATGCACGTGCCAAACACATAGATGTTTGGCACCATTTTATATGAATGTTTTCACTAAGAGTCTTACAAAGACTCAACATGAGCATTGCATCCGATTAGTGGGAGTTGGTTAGCTTAAAGGTACCACTTCGGGCCTTTAAGTGGGAAGTTGTTGGCTGTAAAGTCCCTTTGTCTCCGTGTAAAGTTATACAGGTGTGAACACACTCTTATTTGCACCCTAACATATAAATACATTTTATTCTTTGTGTACCGTAACAAATCTGGTACACTCATCTTGGGATTCACACTCTCACACTCAACATTGCTGCTCCACTCTTGACTCGGACTTCCATTGCGCACTCATCCCTTCATCATTAGGCGACTGCTGTAGTGCTTGTGTTTTTGTTGTCTCGCAAGCTGTCTACATTAGCAAACACCTCTTCTGTTGTTGCTTGATAGTTCTCTGCCTCGGTTGATTAGTGTTCAACCTTTCTTTGGTGGTGCATTGTTGCGCTTACTAGATTTCAGCCTTGAATTTATCTCATTAGTCATAGATGTGTTACTAGCTGTGCAAGATTTAGGGTAAAGGGTTTATTGTGGACATTTATAAGTTGTGCTTTTGTATTTTTGGCTCTTAAAGGGTTTGGAAATGTAGTGCTTGTAAAATTCACATTCAACAGCCCAACCCCCCAACCCACCCCCCCCCTTGCGGGGCCACCCTCTCGTTCTTTGCAGGTTTCAGCCATCAACCATCTTCTACTGCCTGTCCAGTCCCCATTGCTGCTTCGTGGTCTATGTTGTCGCCTAGCCTCTCGCTATTGCCAATGATCAGTTGCCATCATCTTCATAAGGTTGTTTGTTGCGTTTTTAGCACTTTTCTTCATCAATTTTTGCTTTGATTGGTGGTTATTGCACTCGGGATATGTCTCTAGTGGACGATACACATCGACGCCTTCCTTAGCCCGCCCCTACAATAGTCCCTAGCTGTTGGATAGCTCTGCCCTTGAGCATCTTGTACATTCTTTCCTTAATTTACATCATTCATTCATTCACTTCAGAGTCCTCTCTCTTCTTTGTTTGTGTCTTGCATTTAGGGTTTGAGTTTTGCACGTCTCTGTCTAAGTCTTTGTGTTTTAGTTGTGGTCGTACTTTTTGTGTTTCCTCTGTGCAAACCCTAGCACCTCTTCACCGTCCCATTCCATCCTTGTGCCATCCTAGTCCTGACACCATGTTAGAGCCCCCTCTCATGGTGGTGCGGGATGGCAATTCCTATCCTCGTTCCTGCTCTTGTCCTTGACCCCAAAACACATCCGATATTACTATGCAAATCACAAATGTGATGACATGTGGGATGACCAACAGTACCTCCGGTCTCCCTCTCTCCAAGTGGATGTGATCCAATAGAAAAAGAGTGGAGTGGAGTATATATAGACTACAGTGTGAGATTCAGACAAATGGGCAGCCCTAAATGAGCTACCTAGTTGCTCGTATGTGTGCCCAATAACAAGCCTAATATTTGTGCCTTACACCCATGAAATGTACTCCGCCAACACCTTATCCTTTGTATTATTACCCTTGAACTCTTCAATCTTGAATTTATCTCATTAGCCATAGATGTGTTATTAGCTGTGCAGGATTTAGGGGTTAGGGGTTTCTTGTGGACATTTATGCTTTGTGCTTTTGTATTTTTGGCTCTTTAAGGGTTTGGAAATGTAGTGCTTGTAAAATTCGCATTTAACTCCCGAATTTTCAGATGCTTGTTTTTGGTTTCCCCTTTATGCCTTTTTAAAACTACCCCCACAACAACCCCAAAAATGCACAACCAAACCCAAAACAACCCACCGCACACACACACACACACACACACACACACACACACACACACACATTTCTTTCCTTAGTGAGTGGGTACTTGGTTGCTGCTTTTGGGTGGTTCTCTCTGTCACTAACCGTGACTGTCCCATGTCTCATGTGACTATGTGAAGAAGATCTTGGAAGAAGGAATTGATGTCCTCCCATTGTTCTGGACTCCTCTCTGTGCACTGCCATCGCACAGCAGCAGGAGCTAAAGAGTAGTATACAGGGTTTACAACTATATGATGTATATAGTTCTAATTATATAAATGTTATGTTGGGTGATTCAGAGATCATAAAAAAAGGAAAAAGTTTGCACAGGGAGCCTCTATTGTTTTACTTATAGTGTAGCGCTTGTATTTTGTAGATGTGTTTACTGCTTTTGTTCTGTTAAGTGAAAAATGAGAAAGTAAGGGTAAGCAGTGTTCTTAAACTTTTGTGTTTTCAAAGAGTGATCAATTCTGCATCCTGTGTTCTGACATCTTGCAGCAGGAGTTAAAAAGTAGTGCACTGTTTTACAATCATTTGCTGTATACAGTTCTAATTGTATACAACTAATGACAGATGTTCGGTGAACTTAAAAAGGAAAAAAGTAAGCACAGAGACCCTCTGTCATATTGCTTTTACTTCGGTGATTTTTTTGCTGTGTTCCTTAATGTTTTTTGTCGATACAGTGAAAACTCTGAAAAGTAGCTTAACAGTTCTTTTTCTGAAGTGATCATAGATGTAAACTTTGATGCTTCACATAAATATTTATGGTGTGTATGACATGCAGTTGTGATGCTCTAGGTAGACATGGATATGTGGCCAAAATCTATTCTTACCTCATAACCCTTTTTCTGCTTCAGTATTTCAGGGGACTTGTTTGTTGATTGTGCATTAGTGTCCTGATACTGGCTGTAATTGAATGTCTCGTCTCCTGTTTTGTTGACATCTATGCAGGTTCTTGACTAAATTCCACATCAGGGTAATTTCAAAAATAGGCTGTCCTAGCATAGATAGGAAGGTGGTTAATGCTAGCAAACGGCTGCGTGTGCTCTGTGAGATTCCTGAAGATGAGGTACAGGGTTATGCACCTTTTTTGCTCAGCATCAGTTTAAATAAGCATGTGGCATTTATGCACAGTCTCTTACTTATGTTTTGATGGTTCTAGGTTTGCCAGCAGTGTAAGCTGAAAACTTTTTGTACAAGGGCTTTCGTTGAACCAGCACCAAAAATTTCTGCTGAAACTGTTGATGTTACTCGAGTCTTATATGCCTTTGTGCTAAATGCATCCCCAAATGCAGAATCGCAAGTGTCATACCCAACTGCAGTGACAAAGTCAGCATGCCATCTGTTGGGGGAACTTGTACAGCTCGGGGCTTATCCAAAAGATCCTTCCCGTGTGCCAAAAAGGCTCTCTCCTGCATCAAAATCATTGAAGAAAGCAGAACAGTTGCAAGCAAGTAAAAGTTCACTGGACAGGAAAGAGGCTGGGGAATCTGCATCAGAAGAACTTGTGGATGATGTACAAGAGTCCTCAAAATCAGAGCGCAAGTGTGGTGCTGACTGGACATGTCCAAAGTAGGTGCTCAAACCTCACAGATTAAAGTTCTTCAAAGGCTGGAGGGTTTCTAATTTCTGTTGTAGCTTTTGTTATGTTTTCTTTGTTAGGAATAAGATAGTAGCTGTGTCTTCTTGCTCATGTATTCAGTGGCTTGGTGCAGATGCCAATTCAAGAATTTCCGCAGGAACACAAAATGCCATAAGTGTTCTGCTAAACGCACTGGGCCTATGGAATTGCATTTAGAAGAGCTCCAACCAGGCGATTGGAGATGTCCAGAGTAAGTTGCTTAATTCTCCCAAGTCTTGAGATATTGCTTACCTGCCAAAAGTATATGCAATGTGACAAGAGGCATGGTGAACTCATTTTTCTCTGGTGTGCAGGTGTAGCTTCAGAAATTTTAGGAGAAATGATAAATGTCGTGAATGCAATGCTGAATGTCCCAGTGACGTAGATAAAGAGGCTATGAGTATTGAGGAGAAGCTCGAAGACCTTGAACCAGGCGATTGGAGATGTCCAGAGTATGTTTTCCTTTCCATGCTTCATGATGTACATGACTTTCATTTCTTGCTCATGCAGATTTTTGCAAATTTCAAGAGGAACTTAGCTAAATTGTGGCTGATTCATTTGTCTTTCTACATTTGTACAGGTGTAATTTCAGGAATTTCAGGAGAAATAAGACTTGTCGAGAATGCAATACTGCATGTCCTACTGATACAGTAAGTCTGAGAAAGAGTACTGAGGGGAAGCTAGACGACCTGCAACCGGGCGATTGGAGATGTCCAAAGTAAGCCCATTTGACTGCTATATGGAATTTATTTTGTGGTAATGATGTGCAGACAAGGTTTAATGTCGTTTTTTCTATGCAGGTGCAATTTTAGAAATTTTAAGCGGAATAATAAATGCCGAGATTGTGGCGCTTCTAAGCCTCGTGAGACTAACGATGATGATCGCTGGGGTCTTAAAAAAGCATCTGAGCGGAGCTTGGGCTCTGCCAATAACTTGGCATCCTCTAGCACTCGTCCAAACAATGGTCGCACAAAACATCAAGAATGGAAGCCTGATCTTAAACGACGAATGTTTGAAGACACAGATGATGATAAGTCAGAAGAAGACACATTATCTGATGACATGGATGCTCCTGTGGCTTTGTCAAAGTCTAGAAGAATACACAAATCTAAAGATGACATCTCGAATGGTGAGGTCAGTGTGCCAGTTAGCAGTATTAAGTTCAGTCGTGTGACTTCAAAGTCTGCCGGGACTCCCACGGCTCAGGTTCATAAGAGTAGGACCCCCAAGGCTCAAGGTGACAAGACTAGGTTGCCAAATTTTGTAAATAAGGATGTAGAAAGTGAGTTGGATGAAGAACATGATACTGGGGTGGGCAGAAAGACATTCAGGTATGGGAAATGGGGTGGTTCAGCTGAAGAACTAATTGATGATTTGGATGATGATGATGATACTGGGGTAGGCAGAAAGACATTCAGGTATGGAAAATGGGGAGGTTCAGCTGAAGAATTTATTGATGATTCGGATGATGATGATGACTATGAAGATGATGATGAAGGTGAATTTGAGGATGATGAGGATGAGGGTGAGTTTGCAGATGATGATGAACTCGACAACTGCAATGAAGCTGAAAAGGGTTATGATCCTGTTGTCATGAAAAAACGTGGAGCCACTAAACATAGTACTAGTGTAGCTAAGGGTAATTGTGGACATAATATGTCTAAATCGGCATCTAGTGGTAAAGGAGAGGGCAAGGTAAAAGGCAGTGGATACAGAGGCCGAGGAGGACAGAGAAAAGAACAGACTGCTAATGTGGAAAAGCAACTCCCTGCCAGGAGCTCCAGAAAAGTCTTCTCTGCATCTAGTAAAGAGCAGACCACTAAAATGGAAAATGAATTCCCTGCTAAGAGCCCCAAAAAAATCTCCTATGCATCTATCAAAGCTAAGGTGAATGTGAAAGAGTTTGCTGGTTATTCAAGAGGATCTGATGACAGCAGATGGAAAGGGTCCAGTGCAGGACAAGAAAATGAGAAAAGTTGGAACAACAAAGCAGAGAGAAGCAGCAGAAAGACTGCACCAAATACCAGATCAAAGGCTGGAGGGGAGGTGAAGAGGAAGAAGAAAGACTGAGCTTGTAGATTTTGGGAGGATCTTTCCTACTTTAAATTGTTTGATCCATCCATTTTTTCTCGTGTTGTCCCAGTTGTTGCCATTTGGGATGCATCAGTTCTGGACCAGAATGGTTGGGAGGCACAGACTTCATGCTTATGCTTGTCTTCCTTCTCGAGGAATGATGACCACTATTTATGTGGGATCCATTATTTTTGTGTTGACCTTGATCAGTGATCTAAATGCGAAGTCCATGTGTAAGGTGCATCAACCACCTGCAGGAACAAAAATAGTTTTGTACATTGCTACTCAAGATACGCGCATTACACACAAATCTAAAGATAAGACGCTCCTTAGTGTCAGGTGAATTTTGCAATTGTGAGCGGACCTTTAACTGGGAGAAATCAAGTTAAGCAGTGCAGTACTTGAGCCATACTTGATAAGCCAAACCTTTTTGGCTATAATTGTTTGGAGATTATACTGCTTTGAAAACTTTTTACAACTGCTACTCAAGATACGCGCATTACACACAAATCTAAAGATAAGACGCTCCTTAGTGTCAGGTGAATTTTGCAATTGTGAGCGGACCTTTAACTGGGAGAAATCAAGTTAAGCAGTGCAATACTTGAGCCATACTTGATAAGCCAAACCTTTTTGGCTATAATTGTTTGGAGATTATACTGCTTTGAAAACTTTTTACAGCTGCTAAAGCACCTGATTCACTTCACAGTCTTTTAGTTAGTCAATAGAGTGACATTCTTGTCTATAACTTCTGGAGACTCCGATAACCGCGCAAAAAGCTCATTGTTCTCTGAACTTGTCTCACTCAATGATCATGTTTCCCTTGTAAGCATGGCTTTACATGAAGCAAAATGTTTTCTCTGGGTTGCTACTTAGGTGTGAAAAGGTAATGTATTGTATTACATATTATCTAGGATCATAAATTATCCAGGATCATAAAAGAAAGATCTGAGCTAATGAATAGCTCTAAGGATTTTAGTTAGATCTTTTTCACTAAATCTACCTAGCTTAAAGATACTTCTCAAAACCATTGAACTTTGAAAGCTACTTCTGGTGAGGCGCTCCGGTGGCCACCTTAACATTGTCAAAAACCTATTTCAAATGATCTGGGTGAAGAGCTGGGTGGACTGAGATTAGCATCCTCGTAGGCATTGGAAGGGCCTAATGCGTCAAGCAACCTTTGGCTGCAAATATATTTGCTGACTGACTCCTCGCTTTTTTGACTTTTGACTAGGCATCATTGCCCTCACTATTATTCTGGAGAAACACAATTTTTGAGTGGATTTCAGCATAATTTTGTTAGGGAAGTCGAGACCCTAAACTTTACAAATGTTAAGAGCTTTCATAAATTTTTTTGCTCTAACCCTCTCTAAGTAAGCTTCTTTGTCCCCCATGATCCAAGACTCCGAAGTCTCCACTCTTAAGGGCACAACTATTTCCCAGCAGTGTTTGGAAGAGTTGGATGGGCTTTTGGCTTCTCTTTCTTTCTCAAATGATTTTGGGCTGCCCTCTTGGTCAAAACCGATTAGCCTAGTCTAGCAAGCAACATGAATCTTCTCCCAACAGTTTGTGCCCGGGATGGTTTAAAGATCCAAAGAGCAAACACACTTTTCTCAGCCTACACTTCAATTGCAGAGTTCTCCCATTAAACGTTGTCTAAACTTGCTACCCAGGAAGCAATCATGCTTGCAAGAAACCTGCTTACTCTTAACTTTCTTGATGACAAGTGTAGAAGCCAGGTCATATCCTTAGAGGTTTCATGAAGTGCCTACTTCAAGAATTTTGGTAGGAAATCTAGCAGCAGAGAGGTATTGGGTAGCTCTGATGTCCAGCATCTCTTTAGCAATTTTGCTCCTAGAGCAACACTTTCCTCCTCTAGATTTAGTGGCTGCAATCCAGGCCTTCTCCTTTGTGTTTTTGAGGGCCTGAGGGCCTGTCATGGGAGCACAGTAGTTGATCTTAACCCCTTTCCCCACAGGAAGAGTATGCATGTCTAGTGTAGCTTGACAATTTTCCTCTTAGAGAAATGCTTTTCTCTTTTGGATTAAGTAGCTACAATGCATCCTTCTCCTGTGGTGGTTTTTTGAGGGTTTGGATAGATATGCGAGCATAATAGTTGATCTTACCCCCTTTCCCCATGGGAAAGCTTCCTGCCATTGAATCCCAATCTTTTTGCGGCCCTTCATCCGAACAAATCGAGGGCAGCTAGAATGATAGAGTTGGCTAAATGAATTGAGCACCTCGAGTTCATCGAGGGCAGCTAGAATGATAGAGTTGGCTAAATGAATTGAGCACCTCGAGTTCGACATGTAGCAGCCAGTTTGTCAAAATTTTCATCCTAATCCTCTCAAGGAGCCATTGAGTTCTGTCATCTACTCTTAATATTTGAAACCTCTTCTTATGTTGGTAACTTGTCCTGACCGTTGAAGGCATAAAAGGTCATCTTTAGAGATATGCTTATTAATGAAGATTTCATGTAGTTGATATTTGAGCCCACTCTTCACTGTGTAAATCCAACAGTTCTAGAGCCTTGTTCTTATCTACTCTAAGCATCGTGAGGAGGTCATTTGCAAATCCCTGGCCAATTAACTGCTTGCTTCTACGGTGAACACTTAGGTTACCTTGGAATAAGGGTCTTTCCATCACATAGAAGAGAGGATGCATGACAATAGCAAATAGGAGCAGACTATAGCACACCCTTGTCCCATGCCTTTATGAATTTCTATTGAATCCATGGGGGACCCACTCAAGGAGATGAAAGCCTGTCGATGCCCTATAAGAAAATAGGGTAAGCTTGTGATTTTTACATGAAAAACCATTTTTGCAGTAACCTTTTTTAAGACTTAAGAACATTATCAAGCAGATTTGTCCCCTTAATGAAGCTATGTTAGTGATTATTGACATATCATTGCACCATTGAAGTGAGTCTTTTAGCCAAGAATTTGGCCAATAGCTTATATCCACCAAAGAAGTAGGTCTTCAGTGGTTTAATTTTAACCCATTGCCCTTTGTTTGGGATGAGAGTGGTTGTACTTCTAGACATCTTTCATCTGATATATTGCTAAAAATCACCCAGAATTGGCCAAAAGGACTTCAGCATTTCAACAGTTACTCCATCAAAACCTAGAGACTTCTTGAGCCCAGATTCAACCCCTCCTCAATCTCATGAGTTATCCTGTTTTGTGACCGCCTTTTGCACTGGGGTTCAAGTATATGTGAGTACTATCAGCTTATAAATCCTCCCCATATAGAGATTGAAAAGTTTTCAGCATTCTTGTCCAATGTGCGGACTGGTAATCCACTCTCCAGCATCAATTTGTAATATGATAAGACTTTCTTTGAGTCTCTTCAAACGTAAGCTGCTTATAAAAGCAAGAGATGCACAGTTTGAATCTATCACCAGCCTTTTGTTGAAAATTAGACTCAACTTCTCCAGCTTTCCTGATAATTTACGCTTTGTTAAGGAGAGCCAGCACATTATTCATTAATTTCCTGCCTTTAGCTATTACAGTAAGGTCCTGAAATAATTTGTTAGCCCAATCATTCTGCTTCCTTTCCTTTTTGCAATGCCCTAACCCTTGAAAGATAATGGAGTGTTGGAGACTGGTAGTGAAAGCCTCCCACGGATCCTTGTGCTGCTTGCTCCCTTATATCAGCTGCTAATTTTTCAGTAGCCCCCATCATTGCGTACTGAAATGCAGTTTGCTTGTAATGTCTAGCATTTGCAAAAGATTTGCAATAAGTGCCATTCGTGCACCCCTTCAATCGATGGTATTCCCTTGATTTCTTTACTGATTATCACTGGACACGATCTGGTACTAGGCAGTTGAAATCAATGTCAAGCGAAGAGAAAAATAGGCATCCAATCCCCTTGATTACAGTAGTACTTGTCTAACCTGGCCCAGTATCTAGCAACAGTACAAGGCATTGTTTGGTGTGTGGAGGATAGCGGATTTGTAGGTTGTCTACCATATCTAGTAGCCCTAAAATCTCCCATGAATCCAGCTCTTCACCAAAAATATAGAAGAAGAAGATGAAGCATCGGATTAGCCTTGCACCATGTCAATATCTCCCAAAAGCCCCTTCTCTCACTGAATTTTGCTTAGCTGCCACCGTAGATTGCTCCTGACTCTTCTACCATTGCGGACATAAGACATTGATTAGGTCGATATGCCCATCTTCCCATTTTATGGTAACGACCAACAATCTCTTATCTTCAGATCTGTATGAATAACGCTGCTCTTTGCAAGACTCGTCAGGTAGCCAGAGCTTTGTCCCTTCAGACCACTTACAATGCAGATGCAGTCATTGCAGGTGAATTCCAAGGCACTCCATCTGTGAAGTTTGTGTTCTTGTACCGTTACAATATCTCAAACACGTTTGCAGATCCATTTCCAAAACAAATTCCTTTTAACGTCGCCATTCAAGCCCAATACAGCATTGAGGGTAGCGGTTTTAATCTGATCCAAGCCCGTTTTCATACCTGTTTCGTTGCTCAGAGCTCAGCATTCCTCGTATTCCAAATAAGCCTTGATAATTGAACCATTTGCTTATTACATGTGCCTTCTTGCTCTCCCAGCTTGTCTCCTTTAAATTGTACTGCAAACCAGCCTTGATTCCTGATATCGAAATGTCCGACTCCCTCTCTTCTAACGGCCATTAGAGTGTCTGTGTCCACACCTGGATATTCCATGCCCAGGGGCTCAAGAGGAGTTTTGTGAATCTGTGTAAAAAAATCCATTGATTCTACCATGACTGGTTTTTTGTTTTTTTGAAGGTCCTTCATCTTCTTCGCCCATTGTAGGGGCTAGTATTTCAGAGACTATTTGCAAACCAGCCTTGATTCCTGATATCGAAATGTCCGACTCCCTCTCTTCTAACGGCCATTAGAGTGTCTGTGTCCACACCTGGATATTCCATGCCCAGGGGCTCAAGAGGAGTTTTGTGAATCTGTGTAAAAAAATCCATTGATTCTACCATGCCTGGTTTTTTATTTTTTTGAAGGTCCTTCATCTTCTTCGCCCATTGTAGGGGCTAGTATTTCAGAGACTATTTGCAAACCAGCCTTGATTCCTGATATCGAAATGTCCGACTCCCTCTCTTCTAACGGCCATTAGAGTGTCTGTGTCCACACCTGGATATTCCATGCCCAGGGGCTCAAGAGGAGTTTTGTGAATCTGTGTAAAAAAATCCATTGATTCTACCATGACTGGTTTTTTGTTTTTTTGAAGGTCCTTCATCTTCTTCGCCCATTGTAGGGGCTAGTATCTCAGAGACTATTTAAGGGTTGGCTTCAATCTTGGCTGTGAAGCCATCCCGAGTTCCAATGGGATCCACTTTTGCAGGTGATGAAGCTTCCGATGACTCCTCGCAAAGAAGCACTCTGCATCAATATTTGCACTTGTGCTTTTTCCCCATTTGTCGACATCTTCATTCATTCTCGCCAATGCCTTCTCCGTCCATCACATCTTGTTGGCTGGGCTTGCTCAGTATTTTCTGAGCCAAGCCCCAAATACTTGTTTGCATGTATGGGTGGGTGACCGGTGACCACTCACTATATTGGGGTGTGTTGCCTTGGCAATTTTGATGTGGAGTGGTTGATCTAAAACCCCAGGTTGGCGGGTGACCACTATATTGGTGTGTGTTGCCTTGGCAATTTTGATGTGGAGTGGTTGATCTAAACCCCTAGGTTTGGCAAACTTGACATGACATGTTGTGGTACGTACCGGAGAGGAAAAAGGTGTTCGCATTGAAAAAATCGAGACACGTGCGCATGACAAACGCAGGGGACGTATCGAGTAAATAAAATTCTCAGGTAATTCTCAAGGTGCTTAAAAGATGACAAAAAGTAATAAGCTGTGCATAGATCTGAAGAAATTTAAAATAATTTAAAAAACAATTTGAAACTTTAACAACCCCATCTCTCTTTGCCAATATGCCAAAAAAACTTTTTAAATAAAGCTTAAACGTTTAAAAGCCTATAGGATTTTCAAGTTTCTAAAATATAAAAGCCTCAAAAAGCTTAATGGAATGCTCTTAACATTCGAAAGCCTTATGCCTATGTAAAAGGGAGGAGAGTTAAGTAATTCGGGCCATTTCCTTGATATCGAAATTCGTCTCTTTATGGCAAGAGTGAGCAAGATCATACGCAAATGTGTGGAGATGCAAACGTCAGTTCATTGATCATTGCATTTGCAAGACAAAAGGTTAGAATCAAATCTTCATCCTCTGTTTTGCTAAGGGTTAGTTTAAATGATTTTGTCCTTCATCTTCATTCTTTTAATGATTAGTTTATTATTAAACCATTAGCTTTAATGATTAGATTATATCATTATAGTTAGTAAATATATTTGTTAGTACTAACTTATGTAGTATTAGATAATTAGTTAGACTTATTAGTAGTATTAGTACTAGTTTATTAGCAATATTAGATAGTTAGAATTATTAGTACTATTAGTAGTTATACTTATCTTAGTTAGACTTATTAGTATTAGTTAACTAGTTAGACTAAGTCAAAGTAAGTACCAAGTTTCTTCATTTAGTTTGTCTCGATCATGATACACAAACATGCTAATTCATATGCAATAGTTAGTTCGTAAGCTATAATTTGTAAGTGAGCATGGAATAGCAACCATAAGGAATCAAGTGCGATTGATTGATAATAAGGAATCACAAGAAGTGATTGCGAAGGCTAATGTCTTGGCCAAGCCGAGTCCTAGCAAAGCACACCCTTAATGTTGCTTTTGATAGCTAGCATACCATGATACACCCACCAAAGCTACACTTTATTATCACTATGTCTAAGCAACCACTAGGTTTAGGACCACCACGAGCTAGAGTTGGACAAATTGAATACTTGCATGAGCAAAGGCAAAGCAACACGCTAATGACTCAAGCACGCTAAGGTGGAGTACAGGCTTGTAAAAGACAAGTTGATGCAAAGCAAGATAGAGCTAGTGGATGGTTTGGGAGTTAGCGAGGTCCTTAGGAGCTGCTCGAGGCAAAGAAGAAGAAAATTAGTTATTAGGACAAGACCCGAGATCTCTCTCTCTCTCTCTATATATATATATGTGTGTGTGTGTGTGTGTGTGTGTGTGTGTGTAATTGGTTAATTACTTAGACTTATGTGGTATTAGAAGTAGCTAATTAGTTAAAGTTATGTAGTATTAGTAGTAGTTAATAATTGTAGTATTAGCAATTAGACTTATTACTAATATTAATAGTACTTAATTAGTTAGACCTAAATTTAGTACTTGAAGTATTATTAGTTAAATAGATAGACTTATGTAATATCAATAGTATTTTTAATAATTAATAGGTACTTAATAGTTCTAGTATTAGTAGATATACTTATGCTAGTTGGACTTATTAGTAGCATTAGTAGTTTTAGTATTATTAGTTAATTAGTTAGACTTATTTACTATTAGTAATATTTGTAATAGTTATTAGTTAATTAGTAGTGAAACGAAAGGGAATGAAAACAATCTTTTGATCTGAACATATGGAAAAAATGAAAGTGTAACGATCTTTCAAACATACTACAAAACGAAACCGTTTATCTTTAACAAACGAGATATTTTGAATGGATGGAGGAATTGCACATTCTCCCATAATTATTTAGATACAAAGAGACGTGTGCCAACTCTTCGGCATGCTATATAACATGTTTTTTTCATTTCACTTAGTTCTTGAAGTATTGTTAATGTTTATTCTTTTAAATGTTTATTGATTTATTAGAATTATTATTAAAAAATCATTATACTTGCACGTTAAAGAGATAAACTAGCTTTTTAATTTCTTTTAAAATATGTAATTACAAAGTATATCATGCTGTTTTCTTAAACAAGTCTAGTGTAGTTGAATGATCAAAATGTAATGTTCTCATAAGCATCAATGGACGCCACGCAAAAGCAAAGTCACAGGGCATCCTTGAGGACGTAGAAAAAGGAAAACTATGGCTTGTATAAAAACATTATTAAATCCCTTTGCTACAACTTGGTATGACATAGACAAAGTCGAATAATCTTGGGCAACAGAATGGAAAGCATAACTGGAAGTCTAACAATGTGTGCAACCTGTGGTATACTCACAATGCAACATCATGGTGTTATATTGCAAAAGAACGATCCATCTACAAAAGAAATACAAGTAAAAACAGCTTTGTTAAGCACTATTCTCATCCTTGCATGCCAACAACACAGAGTCAACCTGATGATAACGAAATTCCAACCATGTCTTGCGAACAAAGTCAGAAACAAATACACGGTCCCACTATTACCAAAGACTACACAAAATGAATTTTCAATGCAAAGCCGTTACAACTTCAACTATTAAGCATCGTTGACACATCCATCTTGGCCTACAAAACGACAAGAGCAATTGCGAATGGAACCCTAGACCGTCGATCTATTCTCGACAACCCTCTAGTTTGTTGTTGGAATGATGGATTGCTTTCGCAACCATCTACTCGAATCGACTTGACTACGTTTGATATTGCGGATGTGTTTGCTTTCAACATGCTATATAATCCACTGATAAAAAAGTATATGGCTATAGCAAAACATCCATAGCTTTGCATCCTCAACAACAAGCAATCCATTGAAAGGATTATAGACCTCCACTGTGAAAGCTCTCCATTTGACCCAATGCTCTAAGTAGAATATGAGAATGAAAGAGGTTACAGTTTTCTCGACAATATAGTTGAGCCAAGTCAACGACAGACATTCCAAAGAGTCAACCAATGTATGAGTTTGCATGCATCATATTACAAAATAATAACTGTCTCTTGTAGCAAGAACATCAATGTTCAAGATAGATGGCTTGTTTGAAGAAGCTTGCCCTGCCTAGATATCACGTTGGAAAATGCAGTGTTTTCGCTCTTGTTCCCACTTGGGCATGTCACCTATGATGGCAACATCTATCTTAGTGAATACATCAAGATGCGGGCATCAACCATGTTCTCTATGTACACCTTACACAAGCCTTGTGTCCTACTTATATACCAACTAAAATAGGCTATCTTGATCTTGCGAAGAGCACAAGCACAACTTGCTTACAGAGGGACATCGATAACTACAAGTGTGCAAAACAAGCACAATTCCAACAATGAGGAGGTCATCAAGCACATCCTCCGCTACAGTGCTCCCACTTCAATATAGTGGGATCCCCATTCTGGCATTGATGTAGCTTGAAGGACCTTATCACAATGGTTGATGTTTGGGGCATATCTCATTTCTTCCTTACTAGTACAAGGTGGGCTGAGATCAACAGGTTGGAATGTATTGCAAAGGAGTTCAATCCTAAATTCTCATGGAAAGTTTTCCCTATCGAGTGCACCATACTCTTCCACACTAGGTTCCACCTTTTCTTCAACCAGTACATCCTTGGTAGACCTGCTTGCCTTGGGCGTGCCCATCACCATGTCATTAGGTATGAGATCCAACATAGGGGCTCCTTACACACACATGTCATCCTATGGTTACATGACAAAGACATTGCTAATACAACAAATGAGATATGTGCGTATATTCCATCCAACGATGATCGTTGTAGTTCGACAAGAAAACTAAGAGCCCTTGTCATGGGAAAGCAGATTCATAGGTGCTGTCGTGCTTGCTACATAAGCAAAAGTAATAGCCACAAAAAATGTAAGTACGGATTTTTGTATGCATCACGTGACGATCCAAAACCAACAATAGACCCTGAACTCAACGATACATCTACTACTGTCTTGGAGATGAGCATCGAAATGTTGTGCCATATCACCCAACGCTATTGTTGCTCTCGAGAGTGCACATGAATATCCAACGAGTAACAAACTCTTCCATCTCTTACTACCTGCTCAAGTATGCAATGAGAAGGCGGAGCCGATTGGAAAGTTAAACATCTAGACAGAAGATGCCAAGAGACTGGGACTGCAAGACTTGGACTCAAACAAGCAAAAAGTAAATTTCGCTGCAGTATTGTGCAAGCTAGTCTCACTCCATTGAAGTGGCGTTAAATTGCATGCAGATCCCGATAGTCACACGAAGTGAGTTGATCGATTACATTGATATCTCCCGTGCACAAATACGCCAATAAAGCTCACAAGGACATGGAACATTATCATGCACCTTGTAGACCTTTATTGTGCTCAGCCATCGAGGTTAGAGCATGTAACATTTTATCACTACCACAAAAAATATAGCATCACCAAAACCAACAATACATCTGATCACGAATCCACTCTCCGTGATGCTTATGGAAATAACGTGAAGCAACATTCAACACATTATTGCAATGAACAACCTTTAGGTGAACGAACTAATAAGCATGGAGAACTCGGCACAATCATGCTACATCAAGTGCCAACTCCATGGTCTCATGTCCAATGAGGAAGACCTCAAAATGTTCATTATGAACTACACGCAAAGAAACTTGCTCGAACCTACCAAGTGATGAACATGATCATTCAAAAGATCCCTTTCATCAAAGACAACCCAGTGACAATCACAGTACTTCTCCAACAGCTTATGACTACGAAAGTAGTGTCACATCAATATGGATGAAGATGCTATAGCTCACAAAAGAGTTCCAAATAGTACTCTAACAATAGAGCAACAAGCTGCCTACAACCATCTCGTCTATGCGACATATGGCCTGCACATCGTCAATGACACACCATGCAGTGGAAAGAGCTTCCTCATATGTTACTATAGTTACAACCTCATTGCTAGGATTAAGAGCATACTACTGATAGTAAGCACACATGAGCAGTTTCAGCTAGGCTATCCAGGCTATCCACCATGATCCACTACCAGTTTAAGATACCAGTTGTGCACAACAATATCCAGTACACTTACAAGAGACAGACGAACACTTCATTGCAATAAGAGAAGTTGATGTAATTATCATCGATGAGATGTCCATGTTAATGAGGACAATGTTCGATATAATAGTGTGCAAGATAGTGAGTGTCTACCAAGGCTTGCTGCTCAGTCCATTCAGCAAAAGAAGCTCGTAATACTATTTGACGACCTTACACAGTTACCACCTATCTGTAACCCCGGGGGGTCCACTAGGGTTTACCGTATGGTACCACGTGAGTGTAAGGGAGGGGGGTTATTTAAGGGAAGTAAGGTACATTTTATAAGGTAAGGTCCCATAAATAGGGGGTAGATAAGGGGTATTTTCATATATTTCTTGCATGCAGGTGACGTCTCCTTATTACTACTAGCGAATTCCCCGTGTCTATAACCACCAAATTGAGTTCTGAGAACAATGTCACATCACCTCCTCATTGTATTGGGCGCATGGAAACCAACACACTCTCCAAAACTTAGTTCGGCATGCATGCAACTTGTCATTCCTACAGTTTCTACAAGTGATTAGGCATCGTAGTCGAACAAAGCGAGAAATACATGAATGCTTGCATCAATGCACGATCAATGAGAAGGACATCCTAGATTTCGTCGATCAAAAAACAACAATCCTATACACACACAAGGAAGATGTTTGCAACTATAACAACTAGATTCTACATACTTCATGCTGAACATATCCAAATTGTCAAAGTTCAAACGAATGCAAATGACAATCCAGCATTGCTGACCTGGCTACATGATAAGAACTTCCATGAGATACATGAGATAGCAGTTGGTGCAACTACAATGATAACTGAGAAAATTGACCTCACATAGGTGCAACAAACAATGCGATGTGTAAGATCAACTGTATTGACACAACAAACGACAAAATGATATTAGTAATCCAGGTCACAATCCAGTCAACAAACCAACAGCTCACCCTAAGCGTGTTCGCACCTAGACTAGTATACACAATGCTCTCTCGCGTAGCCGAAAGAAGAAATTTGCGTATCGTCAGCCTCCATCTGCCTTTGCACTGACACCTTTTCTAACACCATGACTCAAGTAGAGAAATAACACGGCTCAACAAAAAACAAACACAGATTAAACACAACACATTCCATCACACAACAATGTCACATACTTCTTGTAGCAAGAAATAAAGCAATCTTGTAAAAATTCTTTCAAATGTTGTTTGTTAATATACTAATGTATATTCGTAATTTTGTTCACCTACTAATAGATTTATTAACATACTAATGCACTAACCTCATTTTCTCCTTTATAGATACATAGGACCTGTCAAGGCAAATATGACTCCGGACAAGGTATGCATAATCCAAATGATACCTATAATCTATAAGGAAAAAATATATTACTCCATCTGAACACATTGACCTATGCATGCAGATGTTCTAGTTATACATTCAAAACCATAGGAACACCTAGTGCCAAATCGAGAACCGTCCTGCAAACACGCAAAATCATAGGTGTACATAACGATAAACTAGATGAGAATGGCAAAAGCCATTGGGCAAAAGCCATAAACATACGTCAATGGATTCAAAACGTACAACAACCTCCAAAAATTGATGGTCACATGCACTCAAATTATTGACAATGAATGGCGTCTTTTGCATCAGATGACAAGCTTGCAATTGGTACACAACCTCCTACAAACTTCACAACCTTCATTTTTAATTGAAACAACAATGCTAAGACATGTGCACTTAACATGTAGGATTCCTCAAAGACGTACTCGACAAACTTGAACTTGAGTATGAAGACTTGATTGACAATCTACTACAAACAAGCACTGCCCAAGTGCTTTTGGACATAAGAACAAATGGCATGGGAACATATCCTATTGATTTGTTGCATTACAGATTTAACATCTCGCTCAACTAGTTGGTAGAACTCACAGAAAAAGAAGGCAAGGATACACTAGAAGATTACATGACAAATAACCACTACAATCACAGTTGTGACAATCCTACAATAACGATTGAGAAGGTCACATACCTTTTGAGCAGAGAGATATACAACCAGAGACACAGTTCTAACTCCGATCCGTTCAACAACAACATAATCTACGTAACAGGCAAGTTCTCAAACACGTCTTCTTCTAAAAAAAAAATAATAACACCAAAATTTCTCGCATAAATGCAAACATAAGCAAACCAAGAAGAAACTTCTTCTAGCGCCAAGTTTGTAGCCCTTGGAAGGTGAGAAGGATCGAAGCTTGCACGCGAGCTATGGCGGGAGAGCAAGAGCAAGAAAGAGAGAGACAAGAAATGGGAACTCCAACAGTCACGATGTGTGACCGGACCTTCCTTTATTTACTAGTCACTAAAATGAATGTAAATAATAAAGTGACGTGACGGGCACCCGCCACCTGCAGTGTGCAGTGGCAGGTACTGTCAGTGTAGTAATACATAGGGCGGCATGGTGGAGGCGCCTTTACCCCAACAACCTCCCACTTAAAGGCGAATCTGCCCCAGTGAGAGAGAAAAGAAAAGAAAAAAGACAGTACAACTGTACATAGGTACAAGGGATGAGGAAAGGCAACATCTCATCCAATGCCCATCAATCTCCTGAGGAAGGCAAAGCGCTCAGTAGTGAGGCTTTTCGTGAGCAGATCTGCAGGATTCTTGTTAGTGGAGATCTTGAAAAGGTCAACAGACTTGTCCTCCACAACACCACGTATGAAGTGATACCTCACCCCAATTTGCTTTGTCTTCGCATGGAAGACCAGATTCTTAGCCAACTGAATGGCACTCATAGAATCCGAATGTAGTGTAGGTATAGCATCAATCCCAAGATCAGCAACTAGACGGCCTAGCCATATGGCCTCCTTGCAAGCCTCAGTGGCTGCAACATACTCGGCCTCAGTGGTAGACAAAGCCGTACACTTTTGAACCCTAGACATCCAAGAGACAGCCCCTCCAGCATAGGTGAATACATAGCTAGAAGTGGACTTCCTACTATTTGCATGTCCTGCATAATCGGAGTTAGTGTACCCCACGACCCCTGTATCCTGGCTGCCATAGCAAATACACATATCTGCTGTGCCCTTCAGGTACCTCATGATACCCTTCACGGCATCCCAATGTCTGCTGCCAGGTGTAGCCATATAGCGTGCCACAACACCAACTGCATGCGCAATATCTGGACGAGTGGCTATCATGGCATACATCAAACTGCCCACGGCTGAAGCATAAGGGATCTTGGCCATCTCGGCCCTCTACTCATCTGTCTGCGGACAATTGGCCTGTGATACCTTCACATAAGAAGGTAATGGACAACCAATAGGCTTTACGTCCTGCATGCAGAAGTGCTCAAGGACTTTATGAATGTACTCTTGCGCTGTGAGAGATACAAAAGCCCCTGATGCCTATCGCGCTTAATGCGCATCCCAAGTATATGTGAGGCGTGTCCCAAATCCTTCATCTCAAAGCTCTTCTTCAGCTGAGATTTAAGAGCATCTAGCTCATCATGAGCTTTCCCTGCTATCAGCATATCATCAACATAGAGTACCAAGATAAGTAAACTGCCATCACGGGCTTTCTTCCTGTAAAGACACGGATCCATAGCACTCCTGCTGTAGCCCTGTGACTGCATAAAGGCATCAAACTTATGATACCATTCCCTAGGTGCCTGCTTCAAGCCATACAAGCTCTTCTTCAACTTGCACACTAGGTGCTCCTTGCTAGATTCTGCAAAGCCCTTAGGCTGATCCATATAGATCTCATCATGCAAGTCCCCATGTAGAAAAGCCGTCTTGACATCCATCTGATATAGATCTAAGTCAAGCTGTGCAACCAAAGCCAAGACTAAGCGCAGGGTGGTCATCTTAACCACAGGAGAGAAGACCTCATCAAAGTCCACACCATGTTCCTGCTTAAAACCCTTTGCTACCAATCTAGCCTTGTATGCCGGCTTGGGGTGTCCAGGGGTACTTTTCAGCTTGTACACCCACTTGCATGGCAAAGCCTTCTTGCCCTTAGGCAAGGCAACCAAATCCCAAGTCTCATTCTTATGCAGGGAGTCTATCTCAGACTGTATAGCCCTCTCCCAGGAGTGACTGTCACCCCTTTGCATAGCCTCATCATAAGTGAAAGGCTCTCCTGCATCTGTAACCAAAACATAATGCATAGAGGGCTGAAATCTGTCAGGTGGATGTCTGTCTCTAGCAGACTGTCTCACCGCAGGCTCTACTGCCTGGCTAACTGCCTGTCCAACACCCTGGCCCTGTGGAGGAACTGCTGCAGGCTGTACTACTGGCTGTGCTGGAGCTCTAGGCTCCTCTTGAAAGATCACTCTGCGGATCTCAACCACTTTCTCAGGCTGCCTGTGCATCTTGTCTTCATGGAAGACGACATCATGGTTGCGTACTATTCTTGCGCCTACGGATCCCATAGGCGATAGCCCATCTCTCCTGACTCACCATAGCCAAGGAATATGCATTTAATGCTCTTTGGATCCAATTTACTCCTCTTGTCCTTGGGCACATGGCAGAATGCCTCACATTCAAAGACACGGAGATGTGCATAAGAGGGTGGCTTACCAGCCCAAACTTCCTCTGCAACCTGGAAATCCAATCCACTGGAAGGCGATCGGTTTATGACATGCATTGCCGTACTAACTGCCTCAGCCCAAAAACTCTGGGGTAGGCCTGCATGGCTAAGCATAGAGCGCCTGAATAGTCCTGTTCATGCGCTCAGCCAAACCATTTTGGGGTGGGGTGTAAGGGGTGGTCAACTGACGCTTAATACCCCTGTCATCACAAAACTGCTCAAAAGCACGTGAGACATATTCTCCCCCATTGTCAGTCCTAAGGCATTTCAGTCTATACCCAGTCTGGTTCTGAACAAGAGCAAGCCAACGTTGAAAGACTGCCAAGACATCAGACTTTTGCTTTATGGGATAAGCCCACACTTTCCTAGAAAAATCATCAATGAAGGTAACAAAGTACTTCGTGCCACCCATAGACATGCAAGGCATAGGCCCACAAACATCGGAATGCACCGATGCCAAGGGCTCACTCATGCGTGGCCTACCCGATTTCTTATGCGTAGACCTATTCTGCTTACCATAAAGACAATGATCACACGAGTCAAAATGTGCATAGTCCAAAGGCGGAAGATATTGCAAACCAGATAACATTTTTATTCCCTTCAAAGACATATGCCCCAAACGGGCATGCCAAAGTGATACATGTGGGATAGAGCCCACTGCCAAAACATGGTCAACTGAGGACCCAGATACAACAAGAGGATAGAGGCTGCCAGCCTTGGTGCCTCTAGCAAGCACAAGTCTGCCACGAGTAATCTTCCAGGAAAAATCCCCAAAACATGCATGAAATCCTGCATCATCCAGCTGTCCTGCAGACATAAGACTGCGCGTAAGCACAGGTACATGACGTATATCCCTAAGGAAAAATGAACTGCCAGTGGAAAACTGCAACTGAATATCACGACAGCCCACAATATCAAGAGACCTGTCATCTCTAAGTCTAACTGATCTAGATACAGTACGGTAAGAGCGAAACCACTCATGGTAAGGCGTCACATGGAAGGATGCACCTGAATCCAATAACCAGCACTGTGCATACATACTAGGTGTCTTAGTCAAGTGTGAAGCATCAGAAGAACTAGCTGCAAGTATGAACTCATCACTACCATCAGAATCCTCGGTTTGCATGACATTAATTTCTTCAATCTTGACGCTGGACTTCGCATGTACTATGCTGCAATCAGAGGACTTCTCCTGCACTTTCTCTTTGCCCTTATCCTTGCACTTCTCATTTCGCAACTCATGACACTGTGGTCTGATATGACCCTTTTTCCCACAATGATGACAAGTGACATTAGCGTTGCGCCCACGCGACTTACTATGCGACTTTCCACGAGATTTAGACGACCCTTCTGCGAGTCACGGCCACAGTTATTACCATGATCATTCCTGTCATTCCTGCCTCTAACTGTCAAAGCATGTGAAACACGAGAGGCATCCAAGTTTTTGCGATTAACCTCTTTCTGCAGAAGAGCACTCTCAACATCATTCAGTGTCAGAGTAGCACTAGAGGCACATAGGGCAGTGCGAAATACATCCCATGACTCATTCAGAGTCCCAAGTAAGAAAAGAGGAGTTACTTCCTCTCCAAAGGTGATATCCTGTGAAGTTAGGTTCTTCAGTATAGCATGGAACTGGCTCAAGTGAGCAGACATAGTCGCATTATCCTTCATGCGCAGATCCATAAGCTGCTTCAACCAGTACATCTGACTCGTCGGACTTTTCTTATCATAAAGATTCTTGATCTTATTCCATAGATCCCATGTACTCTGTGCTTCCTCAAATACATTATAATGTACTTGTTCAGTGAGAGACAATGCAATCGTGGACTTGCATAGCTCATCAAGTTCAAGCCAGTCGTCATTGTCCATAGTTTCAGGCTGCTCCCCACTCAACCGAAGTGGCTTAATCTGAGATTCCTGCACCAAGACCTGCCAAATTCTTCCAATAAGAGTAATTGGTACCATCCAACTTTGTGATGTTAAATATGGCATTATCAGTCGAAGAGGATGCCATAATGTAGGCTGGAAATGCACAGACAATGTAAAACTGATGGCTGTTTTACTGCAGAAAATGCCCAAAATCCACTAAAATGAGCTCCAAATGGCGAGAAAAGTGTGCCAAAAGATGTTGCCCACTTAGTACTAGGTGCGGTACACCAAATCAGGATATTTCAGCATAAAAAATAATGCTCAGTCCACCAATAACTGCTTGCTGTAATAAATTGCAGGTATGCAGTCTAGAGAGCAAACTGTCCCAAAATAGGATCCATTGTCAAGCAAACAATGCTAAGTCCAAAGCCGGCATGAAACAGACATAAGCAAGGCCAATGACAGTGAAAAGAACATGATCTCAACACCAAGCATGTCAAAATAACATCTGCCAGTGAAAGGCACACTCCCAGACACTCTAGGCAAAGTGTTCCTGTAATTGCCAAAAACTGACACAAATAGGTGTCTGCTCAAAGAGAAAGATCCAAATATGAGACTCAGCTCATAAGCATCCTGTGAACCAAGAGTACATCAATGCATATCCATAAAGATCGGAGTATGATCCCAAAGTCTCAATGCGTATGTAGCTGCTCAAGACATAAACTGCTCCAAATACATGTAAGTGCTCCAATAGCATGCAACTGTCAAAGGTCAAGCAAGCATGTAAAATGCTCCCACTGGCACAAAAGGCGTACAAAGCGAGCTCAGAAGCTCAAACAACCCAAGAGAAAGCATCAGTGAGAAGTGACCCTGTCAATGCATCAAGTGCATCCAAGAGAGCATGACATACATGAAGCACCGGTCGTATTAACCATGAAGCAATACATAAGCCCAAATAAGCTCTCGGTCAACTCAATGACATCCAAATAGCAACCAAGATCAGTGATCAAGTAAGCCGGGAATGCTCAAATACATCCAAATCCAAGCTCCAAATGTCAGTATGGCATACACGAACCAAATAGCATATGTCACGAACCAAAGCATGTAAAGTACTTTCAGCCCACTGTTATTCCAGCATGTATTTACTGTTCTAAACAGTAGATTTCAGCCCCGAATTCAAGCCAAAATCATGGTCAAACCAAATGCATACATCCCCAATACATCTGGGTAGGAAGTAGACCGCATACGGGCATCAAATAGCTCCAATGGAACGAGGCATAAGCAACAAATGTCAGTGTCAGGGGTGCCGCCCTATTTCCAGCACTGTTATGCAGTGAATGACAATTTCAAAACTGAAAATGATCAGCTCCCAACCTCAATGTCAAGCCAAAGCATCAAGATGATATCCAAAAAATGGCTCAAATGCCCTCCAAATAGGCCAATGATGAGTGCTCCATGAGCAACAAAGCATTCAACTGTAAAACGTGGAGGTCAAAGTCTGAAAACGTGGAGGTCAAAGATCAAGTGGCTGCAGCTTCAACACGTGAGGAGGGGAGGGCTGAATAGGTGCGCTGAAATCAGCGTGAGTTGCTAGAAAATGGCTGCTGATCAACGTGGCTGAATGTTGAGTGTGGGGGGGGCTCAATGATGGCCCAAGGTAGGCTCATACCAAGCCATGAAGGCCCAATGCAAAGGGGAGGGAAGATATGAGCTATGGAGCTCAAGAAGAGTGGCTGCCCTTTGTTCCTGCCCTGTTTCAAACTGAGAATACACTCAAATGCCTGCAAATGCTGAAGCAATACCTCAAGGGCAAGGCCCTGATGAAGCTCAAGAAGGCCGGGATGGAGCTCGGGAAGCCGGGGAGAGTCGGGAGCTCGAGAGGTCGGCTATGGCTGCTGGGATGGAGACCCAATGCGTGAAGCGAGTCGATGCGAAGGTTGGGAAGTACCGAGTCGAGCTTGAGCAAGAGAATGCCAAGCTCTGATACTAGTTGGAAGGTGAGAAGGATTGAAGCTTGCACGCGAGCTATGGCGGGAGAGCGAGAGCAAGAAAGAGAGAGACAAGAAATGGGAACTCCAACAGTCACGATGTGTGACCGGGCCTTCCTTTATTTACTAGTCACTAAAATGAATGTAAAGAATAAAGTGACGTGAAGGGCGCCCGCCACCTGCAGTGTGCAGTGGCGGGTACTGTCAGTGTAGTAATACACGGGGCGGCATGGTGGAGGTGCCTTTACCCCAACAACCCCAACCACTGCAAGTCCTACCACCAGCTCAAGTACTTCCATATTGTCTGGTGCTGTTTGCAACCAAAACCCATGAGCTAGTCCAAAAGCACCAATGCAAAGACACAAAAGCAAGTACTTCATCTATAGCATAAGATGTAAGAGGAATGGCAAGGAGTATGTGGCATAGATGAACAACATCGAGAAAAGAATCCAACACCACCAAAGAAATCTTGTTAAGAAAATGAAAAAAGACATACAAACATTCCAACTCTTTGAGGATAACTTCAAGGTTAACATAGAAGCAATAGTTGACAACATAGACAAGGCTAGAAATCTTGAGCAAACCACTATCCGTAAGAAAAATGCAACCGTGATAGGGTATAACAACCTATATGGACACCCAGCAAGATGTAAAAAGTATTATTTTTTGAAGAGAAGAAACCTCATTCAACATAGCAAAAAAAAAGTTCAAAAACACGATCGGATACTCAAGCTATACAAGAAAACATATTCTCCTTTCGAGATTCTCTATGTAATTAAACAACATTAAAAATTAACCACAAATGTACTTCGCTTTAAAACATGTCACATGTCTAAACACCATTAGTAAAATTGCAACATAACAAACATGCAATAATTGCATATGGAACTTCGTACTCCTTTACTTGACTGTATTTATAAACCTAGTTGGGAAATAACGTAGATTGTTTCCTTGTAAAGCCCTCATGCATGAGCTACCATGATTAGAATAGAGTCACCATGCTTAAGGATTTATTGACGTGCAATGTACTTGCAATTAAACAAAGGTCCCCTCAATTCCCATGAGGAAGACATGTGTTCATGTTGAATTGCATTTGTTTAACCAACCTTAGTTACCATGAGGTCTAGCTTTTCTAGTGGTAGTTTTAACAAAAGCCATTCAAAAATAGATATTTCTTGATATTAAACTAGTTGTTATGTACACTAGATTGCATCAATACATTATCGTAGTTAACAATTAGTTGAACCAAATCGATTCACAACAACTTGTCATCCACACAGCATATGAGATGCTCGTATCTAGTTACTACAACTTGCTTTAAAGTACTATCCTTTTGAAAGGAATGATGAGGGTTGGTAAGTTTATCTTTGGCAAGCTTGAAGGAATTAACCCTTTATCTCAAGCCTTCCATGTTCTCTTGGCTTGCTAGTCTGTTAATAACGAAGATTTTATAGACTTTTTTTGCATAGTTGAACTTTGAAATTCAAACTGTGTGAGTATGGAATATCATTGCTTGTTGCAAGCTAATTGTTGTATAGTTATTACAAAAAAATGCTAGTATAGATGGCAAGCAAGTTACTATATTTTGCAATCAATACACCACAATTGGCTATTGGGGTGGTTTGTATCCAAATCTCATGAGTACATTGATACATTAATGACTAAAATGCACAAATGCAGGCTGCAATGAAATGATGCATTTTATCTTCAATTATTTTTTGCACACAAAATAAGTATTATTATTTTTTAAATTGATGTTGAGACGTTATTGGATATGGCATTTAATTTAGGCATTGCAATGCTATGCATTCATTTCTACATCATTTTAGTTTAGCTTGAAAAATGTAAAAGTTCTAGATTGTAGACAAATGAGGTTTCATGTCCTTAAATGAATCTAGCCAAGCCTCTCAATCATCATCAATAGAATAAAATTCGGTGAGTTTTTTTAGGTGAGTTATCTTGTATTAGGAGAGATTTTCCAATAAAACATAAACTTAAATGAGTTTTGAAAACTTTAACAAAGTTCTTTTTTTTGTATTGTGTGAGCTTTTCAAAACCATCTTTACATTGACATGAGCAAACATTTTCCAAAATTGCTATGTAGATGGTCTTGTTGCATAGAGTAATAATGTACAAGATGGCAAAGTCACCACATGCAAGAGGCCAAAACATACATTTAATATGAAAAAAATAAAATATTGGAAATACACATAATGTAACATCAAGTATTGTGCACATTATTGTCACCACACCCCTCAAAGCAATAGACTCTATCACAACATTACATTAGTAAAGACATGCAACATTTTGATGAAATGATAATAATGTGTAATTACCATTCTTCATCCATACTTGATCTCATTAATCAAAAAGTGCATTAAAAAAAAATGTAGCCAATACATTATATTGATAAGACAAGAAATATTTACAACATCCATCATGACAGAACACTTTCTAGAAAGGGAAGCATGCTAATAATCCTTAGGCCAAAATTTAGCAGTAATTTTATAACACTTTCTTCTCCCCCTAAGAGTATTAAACAACTAAACAACTTCATGTAGACATTGGCTTGGTATGCCATCAATTTCTCCTTTATAAAATATGATTCTCCCCTCCACTTAGGATTTCTTCTTGTCAAACCATTTTTAAACACCATGTCTCTTATGACATCACACACCTTCCAACTCTCTTCAATCATATTTTCTTAATCACCTAACAAGGTCTAATTGCATTTGATGAATGAATGAAGACCTCCTTTCTTTATCCACCTTTCAAAGGCTTGCCATATCTTCCTCACATGAGAACACTCCCAAAACAAGTGGAAGATGTTGGGGATAAAGGCACATGTGCCTAGTAGTACCAACATTCATGCATACCTATATACTGTAGGTGGTAGGCGCCCATCATTTTCACTTCATTATTTATTCTTTTCGTGAAATTTGAATAAAGAGAAGGCTAGACACACATTGTGACTGTTGGAGTTTCCACATCTTGTGTATGTGTCTGTGTCTCTCTCTCTCTCGCTCTTGCTCCTTCCACCACCTTAGCTCTTACTTCCACTCCGTGCTTCCACTTCAGTGCTTACTCCCTTCAACTGGTATCAAAGCCATCTTCCCCGAGAGGTTGTGCATGACCCTGGCATTGCTTCAACTTGTGGATAAAAGCTTCAGCTCATAGTCTCAATGGCAACCATGGATTCTTCTTTCCGAGGTATGAAACTTGCTCCCGCTTCTTTCCCGGTTGCTCCCTTCACTTGAGGCTTGTTCCGGAGCTTTAAGACCATTGCCCGAGCTTCAAAAAGTGCTAATTAGCACTTAGCATTAGTAGTAGGAGCAGAAATAGGGGCAGCAAATCAGTGTGATTTGTGCATGTTTGTTTCCCCCTTCCTCTTGATGTGTTTGCCCCATCCTTTAGCTCTTGGTACTCGTCCCAACTCTTGGCAATCATTGGCAATCATCCCCCACACTCCCCAACATTGGTCACTTGAGTCTTGGAGCTCCCAACCTCCATTCCTTTTATTGTAATAAACAATAGACCTAATGTTATATCGGTTTGAATAGAGTTTTCTCAAACATTGGAGTTTGTATATGCTTCCCGGGATGTTAGTATGCTTATGTATTGATGCCATATACTTTGGGGATGCTATGGCATTGATATGAGATGGCTTTGGATTGATTTGAGTCCTCTTTTGCTCAATTTTATAGATGCTTTTCATTGCCATTTATAATATGGTTGAATTCTATTATATCAGTGAAAGCATAAGCCTATTGCTCTGGAGTGCTTACCAATTATATCACATGATGTACCAATGCTTATGGTTCATGTTACATGCTTGGTTATGCTTCCAGATTGCATTTGATTTGAGATTGGAGCTTTAAATATTTACATTGACTCTCATTCACTATTATGTATGGTTATTTGATGCTCCAGTAAGAGCTTTGCAAGATACTTGGTTTTGGATGCTCCTGGATGTATGCTACCTTGATCTTGGATGTATGGATGCCTTCCACATGATACTTTGAGCCTTGTTTTCTTGTTTGGCATTCGACCTTTGTTCCAGTGGGAGCCACTTCTTGAAATTTGGAGATTACATTAAGCTTTAGGTTATGCCGTTGAGCTTGAGGGTCTTATAGTGAGGCCATGGGACTTGGTGACATGTACATGCTCTTGTCATGCTTTATGTACGTAGTTGATGCTTAGTGGGCTGATCTCACATTACTTTTGGGCTAGCACCTATCTTTTTTACAATGTTGTCAGTAATGTATGCATCTTGGTTGGTTATGTACTGAACTTCTATTACATTGCTCAGTCCATCACACCTCTAGTTTTCTCTTTTGTTATCCATGAGACCCACTCCATGCATGATGGTTATGCCTATGGGATGTATTGTAAAAAGATGAGAGAGAGATAAGGGCAATAGAGAGTAGACAACTGTAAGTGAGATTCATCATCATTATTCATCACAAAAAAAAAAAGAGTACATCTAACTTAGGTCCAAGTGACTAGTGATTAACCATTGACTAACTCTAGTTAAGTCAACTATCGACTTATTAAAGATACACACATGATAGAAAACTACACACACACAGTTGTCATGTCAGTAGTTAGTAGGTAGACTAAGCTTGCATATCTCAACACTCCCCCTCAAGCTCAAGTCCCTTGTTGTATCCCAAGCAACGATCTAAAATGGGTGAACTTATCTTTACGAAGTGATTTGGTAAAGATGTTTGCCACTTGGTCTTTAGTCTTCACATGTATGAGGTTTATCTTGCCTCCAAGCACCATTTCCTTGATGAAATGGTAATGGACCTCTATGTGCTCTGACTTGGCATGATAGACTAGTTTGCTTGCCAGGAGCACACTGATCATGTCATCACAGTACAGCTTGACTGGATTATCCACACGATTCCCCAAGCCATCCACCAACTTAACCAGAGCCAAGCAGTCGCAATGTAGCTAATGTTGCACCCTTATATTTTTCTTCTGTACTTGAGAGAGCCACAATAGGTTGTTTTTTACTACACCAAATGTCCATGCTACTTCCAAGACCAAATGCATATCCATCAGTTGATCTTCTGTCATACATACAACTAGTCCAATCTGCATCACTATAACCTATAAGCTCAACATGTTTACCATGCTCATAGAACATCCCATAATACAATGTACCCTTCACATATCTCAAGATCCATCTTACAACATCTAAGTGAGGTTCCCTTGGTTGTTGCATAAATTGGCTGATCAACCCAACTACATAACTCAAGTTTGGTTTAATGATAGTTAGATAGATCAAACTGCCAACCATCTATCTATACATAGTCACATTCTCCATCATATTTCTTGTATCAACATGTTGCTTTACATTCTGCTCCAGTGGTGTGTCCATGGGTTTGTAGTCCAATATGCCATTCTTCTCCAATATATTTTGTGCATATTATTTTTGAAGCATCTAGATTCCATGAGGTGTACACATAACTTCAATCCCTAAGAAAAATTCTAGCTCTCCCAAGTTTGTAATCTGAAATGATTTCTACAACATGACTTTTATGTCATCAATGCCCTACATGTCATCACCTGTGATCGCCAAATCATCTACATAGAGCACCAAAATCACATATCCTGTCTCTGTTTTCATGGTAAATAGATTGTGATCAGCTTTGTCTACCTGAAATCAAAGGGTCTGCAACAAGTAGGAAGTAATCCTAGCATTCCATGCCCGTGGGGCTTGCTTTAAGCCATACAATGCTTTCTTCAATCTGCATACATATGACAGATAGCCAACGTCCATATGATAAAGATTCCAGCCTTTGGATACAGCCAATGCAATAATAGTCTATACAATTGTCATCTTAGCAACCGGACTAAAGGTTTCCTCATAATCCAGTCCATATCGCTAGGCATGTCCTTTCACGACGAATCTGGATTTATACCTCTCTAGTGAGCCATTAGACTTACATTTTACCTTATAGAACCACTTGTATGGAATAGGCATTTTGCCCTCATGAAACTCAACCAAATCCCATATTCTATTTTTTAGTAAAGCTTCATATTCAACATCCACAGCCTTGCATCAGTTTTCATCCTTAACTGCTTGTGCAAAAGATGCAGACTCTTTATATTTTTGCACTTCTGTCATGTATGCATAATGTTTCATTGAGTAACCACTATAGATAAGCCTATCCACAGGCTTCTTTTCTCTCCGCCGTGATCTCTGCAACGGAGGTGAACTAGATTCTGCTCTCTCATGAGGTGGTATGTATATTTTCTTAACTCTAGGTGTAACTAGATTCCACTCTCTCATGCCAAACTCGCTATCCAGACTCTTAAAAGAGTCATATCCTGAAGTTAATGGACCTATAACATTGTCAAAAACCTTCTCTTTTCCTTTATCTCTCCCCCTCACTAACATATCCACCATGTCATCAGTGGATGGAGACGCATGGCTCCATAGCCTACATGTCTAAGGACTTACATAGCTAGATGCATCCTGAGTAGGTCCACTAGTAGACATAGTGTCTTACTGTCCATTTTTAGCATACATGCCTTGCAAAGTGTCATCATATACATCGTCCTGCTTAGCACCATACCAAGATGCTAACTCATCAAACATGACATCAGGGATGAGCAATATCTCTCGAGTAGTCAGAATAATGCACTTGTATGTCTTTCTTTCCTATGAGTATCCAAGGAAAACACACTTCATTACTTTAGGATCAAGTTTCTTTTGTTTGTCATCTGGAACATGAACATAGGCAATACTATCAAATACTTTTAGATGTTGGATGCTAGGCTTGTAGCCATACAAGTGCTCATAAGTTTTCTTTTCATGTATTCCTACTGTAGGTGCTCTATTCATAACATAGTTAGCTGTAAGTGTTGCTTTAGCCCAATAAGACAAAGGCATGTTCTTTTCATTCAACATGGCCCTAGCTACGTCCATAATCACCTTGTTCTTCCTTTCAGCCATTCTATTTTGTTGAGGAGTGTAGCTATAAGTTAATTGCCTCCTGATCCCATGGTAAGTATCTGTCAAACTCCTTGACACGTACTCGCCACCACCATCAAGCCATAAGCATGAGACATAAGAGTTAAGCCTTTTTTTATCATAAGATTTAAAATCCATAAAGCTATCCAAAACCTCATCCTTATGCTTTGGGATGTCATGTGTACCTGCTATAGTCATCCACAAGGGTCACATAGGAGCCCTATATAACAAGGTCCTTATGCTGCATAACTTTCAAATTTTGGACATTTATATGTCCAATCCACTTATGCCATATATCAATGTCTTGAATACTTGCCCCATCATGAGCAACATAGCAGCATTTAATTTCAGGGATGTTTGCATCTAGCGTAAACATCCTATCATATCTCTGGCCTTTAGCAACCAATCTACATCCTTTGCCATACTCTATGAAGCAACCATCTCTATTAAATCGTACCCCCAGGTTCTGCTCAACCATTTTTACCAACAGATAATAAATTCTTGGTTATCGATGGAATATGCAATATGTCATGCAACTGCTTTTTCTTGCCATTAGACATAACCAAAGGAATAATCCCTGTGTGTGCTATGTCATGCTAATAATAAACTCCAATACATACACAACCATTAGCACCCATTTTCAACTCATCAAACCACTCACAATGTGGTGTAATGTGGTTTGAGGTGCTAGAATCTATATACCAGACATCATCATACTTTTCTTGTTGCTTACCCTTGTTGCATACATAAGTCATAGCAAACAATCTCTCACTAGTCTTAGGCTTTGGATGACTAGAAGATGCATAGTGACCATGCTATCTACCCTTATAATCAAATTGCTTTTTCCAGCACTCTTTTTGCAATGTGGCCATGCTTGCCACATTAATGGAAATCTTTATCCTTGTTTGCATTTTCATGAGTAGATTGAGTGTGCTAGGATCCTCGGCCCTTAGACTGAGATCTCCCCCTTGCATGGGAGTATCCATCACTTCTACCAGCAAATCCCTATTGACTCTGCCCATGCTGAGATGCATGGTGCTAGGTTCCCCTACCATGACTAGAACCCTTGCCATGATGACCAAATCCTCGCTAATTAGAGTAGAAAGCTGCATCCTTGTTATTAGAGCTTCTGGAGCTCATAGCCAAACCCAATTTCACTTCTTCATGGATAAGTAAGGGTACCAATTCATTAAAGTTAGACATTTTAGCCTTGATTGAAGTTGACTATCAAAGGACTTGTATTCAACCCCCCTAGACCATTCAGGGTCACAACCATCAAATCCTCATCATCTACCTTAGTCCTAATGGATGCTAGTTGATTCGAAATAGTCTTTATCTTAGTCACATAGTCCTAAATGGACCGTCCTTTCCTGTCCATTGTGTTAAAATTCTGCTTTAGTGGTATTTTTTTGGCACTAGTGGTTGTACCATTGTATCTCATTGTAATATCCCATGCATCCTTCAATGAGCTGCAATTCATTATTTGCATAACCATAGCATTGGAAATACATAGGAATAGCCAATGTAGTGCCCTTCCAACTCTCTCAGTCCATGTCCATGCTCGATGTGCCCTAAGTTGATTAGGAGTTGCATTCTTGTTAGGGAGTTTGGACTCAACATTTGCACATGTAACCAAGTAACAGTAACCCTTGCCGATGAGAAAGTTCTCCATATTGAACTTCTAGATATCGTAGTTTTTGTTATCAAGTTTCTTACCCACTATTTGAGTTATGTTGTTAGTCACTTAGCATTTTCCATCTTTGTAGCTTTATGTATTCAATGCAATCTTTAGTAGTTAATGAGTGACCAGACATTGCATGACTCCCTGCAAACTAGGTCAACCAATCACTAAGCTAGTGTCCACTAGACAGTGCTTATGTAATATAGTTTCAGTCCATAGATTTGTGATAGTAAATTGACTATAGAAACTAGGGTATTTTCAGCTTACAAGTATGTCAAAAACATCCCCAAATAGGTGTCATACAATTAATGGGTAAAAGCATTCCAATCAAGTTACATTGACTACCTACTAGACATGTAGACATGGTTTAACATTCAATGATAGACCAAAATTTGTAATAACCAGCAGTCAACTGCAATACCATTAGAAAGATAGTCTAGATCTCTACATTTAATGCTCACATACATCTAGTATTGGCCCCACAATCATGTGGTCGTGTTTCAGCATGAAATATCTTTAATACATGCACCAATGATTTAAATCAATAAAATACATTCTATTGTAGACTTTGTTTCAACATTCATTTGCAAAGTATATTCCTTAAATGTAGCTCAATAGCTTCCATCATTTCCAAAGCATACAACCAAGATTCCAAACTCTATTGGCATGCTGTCCATATAGGCCATCAATCAATTTGTGGACTGTCAATATTTAGGACACCTTGCAGAGTATTTCAAATATGTAAATATACTTTAATACATGAAATTTAGGCTCCTATTCATGCCCAAATACATGAGGTTGAAGGCATACAAAATGCCAAGCCAAAAAGTGAACCATCTACCTAATGTAGACCAAATTGACTCGTTAGCAATGATGCTACCCACACAAGTACAACCTCACAGGTGAAAGGGAGCGATGGATCGAAGGTTGGACTTGAGAGCTATGGCGGGAGAGTAAGAGCAAGAAAGGGAGAGACTAGAAATGGGAACTCCAACAGTCACAATGTGTGACTGGCCTTCCTTTATTCAAACTGTCACTAAAAGAATAAAGAATAAAGTGACGGTGACGGGCGCCCGCCACCTGCAGTGTGTAGTGGTGATGATTGTTAGTGTAGTAATACATAGGCGGCTAGGCAGAGGCGAATTTTACCCCAACAACCTCCCACTTAAAGGCGAATCCGCCCCAGTGAGGAGTGAAAAGAAAAAGAAAAAAGATAGTACAACAGGATGAGGAAAGACGTCATCTCATCCCATGCCCATCAACCTCCTGAGGAAGGCAAAGCACTCTATAGAGAGGCTTTTCGTGAGTAGATCTATAGGATTCTGGTCAGTCGAGATCTTGACAAGATCAACAGACTTGTCCTCAATGACCCCACATATGAAGTGATACCTCACCTCAATGTGTTTCATCTTCTCATGGAAGATTGGTGGCTAACTGAATAGCACTCATAGAATCCGAATGCAGTGTAGGGATAGCATCAATACCAAGGTCAGCAACTAAATGACCCAACAAAATGGCCTCCTTGCAAGCCTCAGTGGGGCTGCAACATACTCGGCCTCTGTATTAGAAAGGGCCGTGCATTTCTGCACCCTGGACATCCAAGAAACAGTACTTCCAGCATAGGTGAATACACAGGCGGAAGTGGACTTCCTACTATCTGCATGTCTTGCATAATCAGAGTCAGTGTACCCCACGACTCCTGTATCTGGCTGCCATAGCATATGCACATATCTGTAGTGCCCTTCAGGTACCTCATGATACCCTTCACGACATCCCAATGCTTCTTGCCAGGTGTAGCCATATAGAGTGCCACAACACCAACTGCAAAGGCAATATCTGGACGAGTGGCTATCATGGCATACATAAGACTTTCCACTACGGATGCATAGGGAATCTTGGCCATCTCGGCCCTCTGCTCATCTGTCTACAGACAATCAGCCTGTGATACCTTCACATAAGAAGGCAATGGACAGCCAATAGGCTTTACCTCTTGCATGCGGAAGCACTCAAGGACTTTATGAATGTACTCCCTTTGTGACAAGTAGAGGAGTCCTTGATGCCTGTCGCGTCTAATGCACATACCAAGTATGTGAGCGGCCTGTCCCAGATCTTTCATTTCAAAGCTCTTCTTGAGTTGAGCCTTAAGAGCATCTAGCTTATCATGAGCTTTCCCTGCTATCAGCATATCATCCACATAGAGTACCAAAATCAATAAAGAACCATCACAAGATTTCTTCATGTAAAGACACGGATCCATAGCACTCTGGATGTAGCCCTGTGACTGCATAAAGGCATCAAACTTATGATATCACTCCCTAGGTGCCTATTTCAAGCCATAAAGACTTTTCTTCAATTTGCACACTAGGTGCTGCCTGCCAGGTTCTGCAAAGCCCTTAGGCTGCTCCATATAAATCTCATCATGCAAGTCCCCATGTAAGAAAGCCGTCTTGACATCCATCTGGTATAAATCCAAGTCAGAAAAGACCTCGTCAAAGTCCACACCATGCTCTTGCTTAAAACCCTTTGCTACCAATCTAGCCTTGTATGCCGACTTGGGGTGTCCAGGGGTACTTTTTAGCTTGTACATCCACTTGCATGGCAAAACCTTCTTGCCCGTAGGCAAGGAAACCAAATCCCAAGTGTCATTCTTATGCAGGGAGTCTATCTCAGACTGCATAGTCCTCTCCCAGGAGTGACTGTCACCCCCTACACATAGCCTCATCATAGGTGAAAGGCTCTCCTGCGTCTGTAACCAAGACATAATGCATCGAGGGCTGAAATCTATCAGGTGGACGTTTGCCTCTAGTAGACTGTCTCACGGCAGGCTCTACTACCTGCCCAACTGCTTGTCCAACACCTTGACCATGAGCATCTGCTATAGTTGTAGGCTGTCCAACTGGTTGTGTGGGAACTCTTGGATCCTCCTGAAATATGACATTGCGAATCTCAACAACTCTCTCAGGCTGCCTATGCATTTTGTCTTCATGGAAGACTACATCATGACTGCGGATGACTTTCCGTGCATGCGGATCCCAGAGATGGTAACCCATCTCGCCTGCATCCCCATAACCAAGGAAAATGCATTTGATACTCTTGGGATCCAGCTTACTTCTCTTGTCCCTGGGCACATGGCAAAATGCCTCACATCCAAAGACACGGAGATGCGCATAAGAGGGAGTTTTCCAGTCCATACCTCCTCTGCAACCTGGAAATCCAAACCACTAGAGGGTGATCTGTTTATGACATGCACATCTGTACTAACTGCCTCAGCCCAAAAGCTCTGTGGTAGGCCTGCATGTCTAAGCATACTGCGTATACGTTCCTGGATGGTTCTATTTATCCGCTCAGCCAAACCATTCTGGGGGGGGGTGTAGGGGGCGGTCAATTGACGCTTAATACCCCTCTCATCACATAATTGCTCAAAAGCACGTGAGCCATACTCACCCCCATTATCTGTCATTAGGCATTTTAGCCTATACCTAGACTGGTTCTCAACCAATGCAAGCTATCTCTAAAACACAGCCAAGACATCGGATTTCAGCTTAATGGGATAAGCCCAAACTTTCCGTGAAAAATCATCTATGAACGTAACAAAATACTTTGCACCACCCATAGATTGACAAGGCATGGGCCCACAGACATCCGAATGTACCAATGCCAAGGGCTCACTCATGCGTGGCCTACCAGACTTCTTATGCGTAGACCTAGTTTGCCTGCCATGAAGACAATGCTCACATGAATCAAAACATGCATAATCAAGGGATGGTAAGTACTGCAAACTAGAAAGCATTTTCATTCCCTTCAAAGACATATGGCCCGAACGGGCATGCCAAAGAGATACATGTGGGATAGAACCCACAGACAAAACATGATCAAGGGAAGAAGTTGACACAATCAAGGGGTAGAGACTACCAGCCTTGGCACCTCTTGCAATCACAAGTCTACCACGAGTGATCTTCCATGCAGAGTCTCCAAAAGATACATGAGCAGTCCAGCTGACATGATATTGCGTGTCAAAGCAGGTACATGACGTACATCCTGCATAACAAAACTGCTGCTAGAAGGAAACTGTAGCCTAACATCACCAATGCCCACAATATCAAGAGAGCTGTCATCAACCAAGCGCACAGTACCCAAAACAGTATGATATGAATGAAACCACTCTGGGCAAGGTGTCACATGAAAGGATGCACCTGAGTCCAAGAGCCAACACTGTGCATACATAGAGTGTATCTTTGTCATCTGCAAAGCACTAGAAGAAGCTGCAAGGATATAATCATCATCATCAACATCCTCAGGTAGCATAACATTGATCTCTTCAATTTTAACACTGGACTTTGCAGGCACTATGCTGGGATTAGAAGACTTATCCTGCACTTTGTCTTTCCCCTTATCTTTGTGCCTTTCATTGTGCAATTCATGGCATTGTGGCCTAATATGGCCCTTTTTCCCACAATGGTGACAAGTAACATCTGCATTCCTGCAACGGGATTTGCTATGTGACTTCCCATGAGACTTGGATCGAGATTTCTGAGAATCCTGTCCACGGCCACTACCACTGCCATGCTTTCCATATCCATCATTCCTGCCTCTAACTGTCATAGCATGAGACACACGAGAGGCATCCAAATTTTTACGGTTAACCTCTTCCTGCAGAAGAGTACTCTCAACATCAGATAATTTCAAGGTAGTAGTAGAGGCACATAATATAGTGTGGAATACATCCCATGACTCATTAAGAGTACCAAGAAAGAAAAGAGGAGTGACATCCTCTGCAAAAGTGATGTCCTAAGAAGTCAAGTTCTTGAGTATAGTATGGAACTGGCTCAAGTGAGCAGACATAGTCACATTCTCCTTTATGCGCAGATCCATAAACTGCTTCAGCCAATACATCTGACTCGTTGGGCTTTTCTTGTCATAGAGATTTTTGATCTTTTCCCACAACTGCCATGCACTCTGTTCTTCCTCAAAGACATTATAGTGAACTTGTTTTGTGAGAGACAATACAATAGTGGACTTTCATAACTCATCAAGCTCAAGCCATTCCTTATCTGGCATAGCTGCAGGTGGATGCCCGCCTAACCTCAAAAGTTTGATCTGCGATTTCTGCACCAACACTTGCCAAATCTGGCTCTTCTAATAAGAGTAATTCGTACCATCAAGCTTAGTGATGTTAAAAATAGCATGATCAGTGGACGAACTCACCATAATGCAGGCTGGAAGACTGTAGACAGTTTAAAACTGCTTGTTGTTTACTGCAGAAAATGATAAAAAAATCACCAAAATCGAGGAAAAATGGTAAGAAAAGTGGAACCAAAACTGCTGCCCACCAAGTACTAGTGAAAGTACATCATTTCAGAATGTTTTAGCATGAAAAATCCATGTCAGTCCATGCATATATGCTTGCTGTAATAAATTACAGATTTGAGTAAAAGAGAGCTAATAGTGCCATAATCGGATCCCAAGGCAATCAGATACTACCAAGACCAAAGCCGGCATCATGCAGGCATAACATAATCATATGACGGTCGATAAGCATGAATCCAACACCCAAACATGTCATACAAACATCTGCCAGTGAGTAGGCACACCCCCAGTCAACGGGGCAAAGTGTTCTTGCCACTACCAAAACTTGACACAAGTAGGTGTTAGATCACAAAGATATGGATCCAAATCTGAGACTCAGCTCATAAGCATATGGTGAACCAAGACATATAATGTATCATCCCAAATGGTAAGAAATCCCAAAGTCTCAAGTGTCTATAACTGGTCAATACATAAAGGCACCACTTCCTCAATGTCTGATAAGCATTCAAGAATGCTCCCATTGGAACAAAAGCTGTATGTACAAGCTCAAGAGCTCAAACCAAGGCAAGACACAGTGCCAATGACATAAGTCCAAGACAAGAAATCAATAGTACATCCCGAACATGTAGGTGGTAGAGCATCCGTATGTAGCATCTATAAGCATGTAAGACATCAAGTACATCCCAAGATACAACTCTGGCAAGCCAATAAATAGCTCAAATAAGCTCCAGGAATCCAAGGTCAAGCCAAGACCGAGCTCCAGTAGCAATAGGCTCCAAACAATGTAACTAGCATGTAGTAATGGCATAGGCTAAGAATGTCAAGACCGGTCAGACATAAGCAACATACATGCCATAAGTACAACCAAGATGGAGCATCCAAATGCTTTCCAAAGTGAGCTCAAGCTCAACCAACAATCCTGAATCAAAACCAAGCTCTATGTCGAGCCCCAAGTGTCAATACATCACCATATATGCCCGAAACATAGCCCGAAAAGCATAGGCATAAGTATACATGAGTAAAATGACTTCAGCCCAACTGTGTACAACAGTGATTTACTATTCAAAACTGAGAATTTTGGCACCAAAATCAGCTCCAAATGGTTGCCAAACAATAGGCATACATTTCCCTAACATCCGGGCATCAAATGACAATGCCAAACAAGCTGTAGCATCAAATGTCAGTGTAACACTGTCATAAACTGCCTGTGAACTATTATGATAGTCCCAAAATAGTGTTAAATCAGTACAAATGCTATGCCAACACATCAACCCTCAAAACCAAGCATCAAAGCATGTTTATATGCCTGAAATGGAGCCTTTCCAAGTGCCAATGGAGGGGGAGAGCTGCTATTGTGACTGTCAAGGCTGAAGACACATATGGGAGGGCTGCATGATTCTGCCAACTGTAAATGCTGGTCCTGGGGCTGCAAGAAATGGTGGCCAAGCTTCAGAGGGGTCTAGTTAAAGCCAAGGAAGGCCTCAAACAAGCTCCAACAAGTCTTGTTCAAAGGTAAGTGAGATATGAAGCAAGGGAGCTTCAAAGGTGGCTGCCCCAATCTTGTTTACAGTCTATGAGACCTGAGAACTGAAGTAAACCCTGAGGAAAAATGATCAAACACCTCTGATGTAATGCCCTGAAGGTGCCCAACAATGCCAAGAAGGTGTTCGGGAAGCCGGGGAGTGACGGGAGCTTGAAGGAGTCGGATATAGCTACTGGGAAGGAGACCCAATGCAAGTAGGGAGTCGATGGGATGCTAAGAATGCCACAAACCAAGCTCAAGAGTCGAAAAGCAAAGCTCTGATACCAGTTGAAAGGGAGCGATGGATCAAAGTTTGGACTTGAGAGCTATGGCGAGAGAGCAAGAGGAAGAAAGGGAGAGACTAGAAATGGGAACTCCAACAGTCACAATGTGTAACCGGGCCTTCCTTTATTCAAAATGTCACTAAAAGAATAAAGAATAAAGTGACGGTGACGGGCATCCGCCACCTACAGTGTGCAGTGGTGGTGACTGTCAGTGTAGTAATACACGGGCGGCTAGGCAGAGGCACCTTTACCCCCAACAACAGGCAGTGATATGCTCTCCAGATTTAATGTTGATGGTGGTTACTTGCTTTAACTGAGCATAATTAGTGCTAAATACACTGATCAAAACACTTTCCAAATGCCAAGCCTCAATAGGGCTACTCAACCAGGGTGCTAATGCTACAAATATGATGTTTGTCATGAAGAAATCAATACTTGTTGTGCTACATAATGTTTTCTATTTCTTGCTGCCTAAAACAGGTGCAATTTCCAGGATTCATGTAGAATTCCAGGAGGTGAGTACTTATCATTTTCCATAGGCTTAATAATGAGCACTGACACTGATATGTAGACTGGAACAATGAGCTTCAAGCATAGCTTAACCATGCCTCCTATACCATTTGCCTTTGCAAAGATATCCAACAGTCATTCTTGCCTCATTTGCATCAAACAAAAGCATGCATAATTATTCTAGCTTCATGTTTTTTCAATTGCTCCTCTTCTTTAATCAAGTGCTCACTTTAAGATCTTGAACACATGCCAAATAACCCAACAACTAAGCCTCAATAGGATCTTACACTGATAGAAATCATATCTCTCTAACGCATACCACTTGAAGTATACACCATGGCTGCAATTACTCTACTGTAGAGATTTGAGATCCAGTTTCCAATTTTGTACTCCAGCTCCCGCTCTTTGTTGAGCTTCCAGGATTCTCATGCTTCCATTGCTTCATGGGGTCATTGGGGGCTTAGTGCTCTGATATCATGTAGAAAGATGAGAGAGAGAGATAGGGGCAATAGAGAGTAGCCAACTCTCAGTGAGATTCATCATCATTATTCATCACACCAAAAAACCAAAGTACATCTAACTTAGGTCTAAGTGGCTAATGACTAGCCACTAACTAACTCTAGTTAAGTCAGTTGTTTGCTGACTTTTTAAAGATAGACACATGATAGACAGCTACACACACAACTATCATGTCGGTAGGTAGTAGCTAGACTGAGCTTGCATATCTCAACATGTATCTCAATTTGACATACTGATTCTTTGACAGTTCTCGGTGCTAGTTGCATATACACTCATTGCTAGTTGGAGCTCTTCCCTACCAGTTGCAGTTTGTCTTATATTAGTGATTGCTCCTCTTTGGCATTGATTTCTTATTGTTGTACTTCATTTTCAACATGCTATAATTGTAATTTACTGCAATATTTATGCAAGTAGTCACCATCATTTGACAATTCTTTGCATTGAGCTTCTAGATAGCTCACTACCCCTTATTTTAGCTTGATTTGGTAGTGGATTTATGACTATTTGTAGTAATTACAATAGCCTATTTTGACATTTTGTGCACTTGTTTGCCTTCATTATAGATGGTGGCTCGACTGATAGTGCTATCTTTAATATTGACAAGTTGGATGGCACCAACTATAGCTACTGGAAAGTCCAAATTTGGTAAGTTTTAGTGCAAAAAATGCAGATTAGGCCTTTGAAACATAAGGATGTGAAGCCCAAACTTATTGATGTAGATGATTGGGTTGAATTAGATGAGGTATGCAAGCCCACCATCATATTATCCCTCTCTAAGAAAGTGTTTCATAATGTTGTCTTTGATGGATAGTTCTCATGGGAATTATGGAAAAAGATTTGGAATCTCTATGATAAGCATAGTCTCGCTTCTCAGATGTATTGGCTGAAGCAACTTGTGGACCTTCGCGCATGGAGGGCACTTCTACGTTAGCCCACTTAATGAGTTTCATTCCATTATCAATCATTTGTCTTCGCAGGGGATTGAATTTAAGGGCACTCTTATTTCCTTGTTTCTCTTAGTTAGATTGCCTGAATCATGGGATATATTTCGCACTGCTATGTGTGACAACATACCTACTCATGGGTTACAATTGTAGGATGTAGAGGGTGTACTCTTGAGTGAAGAGGTTAACAAGAATAATATCGATGTTTCCCGTACCTCTCATGCTTTGATAGTTAGAGGAAATAATGGTAGGGGTGGTAATGATTGCCATGGCATAGATTCTCAATAGCCTCGCTCTCATAGTTACGTGGACAGTCTCGTAGTAAGTCCTATGGCCATAAGCCCTCATTGACTTGTCATTACTATGGAAAATCAAGGCATATTCGGTTGTAGTGCCATAAAATGCACGAGGGGACAAGTGCAAGGAAAAGGGCAAGGGTAAAGCACATGACAAAAATGATGATCACAACATTATCCCTAGTAAGTCTAGTGTTAAGATTGAAGAGATTAATGTTGTGCAGAGTGATTCTGATGATGATTTCATACTTGCAGCTTCTTCTCTTGATACTTAACAGTTGATTGATGCTTTGCCGGGGTACACACAGTGTTGGTTGATAAATTTAGGGGCTTCTTTTCATGTGACCCCAAATAGAGAGTGGTTTTACTCCTATCACAGTTTTACTGAATCTATTTGTTTGGGTAATGACTTGCATTGGAGATAGTTTGTATTGGTGATGTCCAACTATAGTTTGGTTCGAGTTGCATATTTATTCTTCATGATGTACGTCATGTACCGGCTCTCATAAAGAGCCTTATCTCTATTGGCACTTTGGATGATGCAAGTTATGTAGTTTATTTTGGTGATTCCTTATGGAAGATTACCTATGGGAATCTCATTGTACATGGTGCTAAGTCCAATACTCTCTACCCCTTGCTTGTATCTGGGTCAGTTGACCATATTTTGGCTATGAATGAAAATGCTTACTCGTTTGCAGTATCTTTCGCCCCTTAACTATAAGTGCTTTGAGTCTTGTGATAATTGTTTGTACGGTTGACAAACACATAAGATGCATAAAAAGTTTGGTATGACATGCATGGGTGAGCCAGTGGCTCTTGTTCATTTGGATGTATGTAGTCCCATGCCTTGCAAGTCATTAGGTAGCGTGAAGTATTTTGTTACCTTCATCAATGACTATATGCATAAGGTCTTGGCATATCCTATTAAGTAGAAATCAAAAGTATTGGCTACATTTCAGCATTGGCTTGCTTTGGTTGGGAACTAGTCTAGGTCTAGGCTGAAATGCCTAAGGTCAGATAATGGGAGTGAGTATGTCTCTAAAGCCTTTGAGTAGTTTTGTGATGAGAGGAGTATTAAGTATCAGTTGACCACCTTGTACACTCCGCCCCAAAATGGCATGGCTGAACGCATGAATAGGACAATTCAGGAGCAAGTTCACAATATGCTTAGGTAGGTAGGCTTACCACATCATTTTGGGTTGAGGCAACACCTTTACTTCCACAATCTGAGGAAGGATTTTCATCATTTCCAAGGGGATGGGGTAAAAGTGGAAGATGAATGAAAAATCAAAATAGGAGTTGAACTTTAAAGGAAAGAATGAATGCTTCTTCTTCTCTTACGTAAATATACTCCATGAAGTTCTTGTGTAAAAATGTATGGATTGATTGATGTGAAAATTCTCATTTTGTGGTTTGTACCTTTCACCATCGGATACTGATCTTTCTAGTCACTTTATGTTCTACAAAAGAAATGTCCTTTAAGGGAAACAAATTGTGGGCTATTGTTTGGTGACAGGGGCCCAAATGGCATGGCAATAGGATAAAGCCAACAAGCTCCCCTTCTTAGAGGAGAAATACAGAAGATATGGCTTAGCCATGGAGATACACACGCTCAACCAATTAAAATACTGTAGCATCCACAACCTGGGGTGGTTGGTGACATCTGAAGAGGCTATTATAGGCGAGTGATAGAATAATGACACCTTGCCAAGTACCTAGAGAAGGTGGGGTAGGACATGGACCGTAGAAAGTACACTAAGTTTTGGAGGACCTTTGATGCCCATAAGAATAGTGGCACAATCACAATCAGACAAGAAGATGCCACTAGAAGGGTGGAAGTTGAACTTAGCCCAAGAATTATGGAGGCGGCCTTGGGACTAGTGGACAAGTCAGAGAAGAGGCCGAAGAGGGACGCCTATGGGATGTTGGGGATGGATAAGAAGAAGGTCTACACAAATGAGAGAATCAGCTTGGCTGATATCCCTGATCCCACCATCTGACTACAAGTAAAGATAGTCATACCCTCTTCTCAAGCCAAAGATACAACACCCTCATGAACATAATAGGAGTGCCATTATTGAGAGCCATGCTATAAACACATTGGATGAGGTAAATTGGAACAATTACATCTGGAAAATAATCTAGGGATAAGCAAAGGTGCTAGCAACAATGTCAACAACAAGGGCAGTAGGGGGAGAGTCTCCGACTACCGTAGTGGAGTCAAAAAGGAAAGATCTAGCTTCCAAGACATCAATCATAGGGTTTGGAGGGGTACTAATGGCTATAATCTAGGAAGCCTTGGGGGAGGTGGAAAGAGAAGTAGTAGAGGAAACCCTAGAACCATCATCGATCCAAGAGGAGCATCACTCCCCCCCATGAGGTGGCATAAGGAGCTTGTGGATTATTGGGAAGACAAGGCAATGGAGGTGCCTTGGAAAGTGGAGGGGTATGAGGCTCAATTTAAGTGGTGTAGAAACATCTCGGACTCTAACTTAGAGGCCTAGGTGGCTTTTTATAGCACCCTACCACATGAGAGGGATGATCCTACCTACATGCCCTACCTTCTGCAGAGGATTGGAATTGACTTCAACCGAGCAGTTACAACTCCTTTTTTTAAATATCAATGTGGGAATAGATAGTTGTGCAATGGTTCACCTCATGATGAGAGCCACCCTCTTGCCAACATTTTGTATGAGGCTACTAGAGGATATGAGTGACAGTAGGTTCATTGGGTGTAACCACCTATTTTTGTCGTCTACGCCCCTCAATGTAAGAGAAGCTCTTCTTCTTCTCTCTTCATCTTCATCTTCATCTTCTTCTCTTCTCTTTTCCTGCACACATGGCTATGGAGGTCAAAGCTCTTTTTCTCCTGTCTTCATCTTCATCTTTATCTCTTCTCCTTTCTTGCACACATGGCTATGGAGGTCAAAGCTCACAGCTTAGAGATGGAGCTTGTTTGAGAGTGCATCTTGAATCGTGGAGCTATCGGTGGATTCGTGGGAGGAGGCACTCAATTGGATTCAAAGGTAATCTCACTACATTTGTGTATGGAAGAGTGCACACAGGTATGTGAGAGGTAGCCATAGATCTCGGCTTGAAACACTTGAATCAATAAGCGATCCGTGGGTCTTGGCAGTTTGCTCGCAAGAGTAGCGTCAATTGTTATTTAAATTTTTAAAGAGATTGAAAGATGACTAAACTTGGTTAATAATCACCTAGCACCAAATAGAATATAGCCCAAAAATACCCAAGGAGGCCATTATGATTATCAAGAAAGAGCATTACAATATGGCTAGACCTATTGGACCCAAGAGGGATGCAATTAAATAATGAATCAAGAGCAATAATTAACTTAGACTGATTGATCGAGAGGTGGAGGGGATGAAGCTTGTGCTTGCCGAGAAAAAGGACAAGTGGACAATGACATGAATGACCAAGAAAGAAAAAACCACTTCATGTTGGGTTACAGCTAAATCTATCCAACTACATAAGCTTAAACATTGGGGAGCCTTTTGGGAGCAAGATACGTGCATCACATACTAAAGCTTAAGGCAAGTTGGGTGTGTAGAGGTAAGTCACTACCAAGCTAAGCTTCAAATTAAAAAAAAAAAGGGCGACTTAGTCTTGCTACTGCTATTGGGATGATTGAGGTGGCTCTTTTGGCTACAAACCCCTTCTCTAAGGTGAACTCTCTAGAGCATGGTAAGTCCCATGGCCCTCACGGCCCTATAGATCAAGGTCTTTCAAAAGATCTAGGATGTGTGTGTGTGTGTGTGTGCAAGATATGCTAAATTACTATTTTGAAACTAGATGTAATTGTGAAAAGAAGGAAGTTAGCCATTTTAGGCCTCTAACTATACCCAAGTGCAATTTCATGCCTTTAGGGTTGAGTTCCTTTTGCTAAGGTTATTCACTCCTAATAGTATGGGTTTATTTATGGAAGGAATATATACAATATGCTAGCTTGAACCTAATCTTCTCCATAGATGTAGTATTAAGATCACATCTTGAGTTTGTGCCCACATGGTACATTGAATGTCATGTTTATTTGTACGCAAATTTGTGTGTGACCTATGGATAGGTGTTGGAGGGTATGTGCTTGTGTATTTCTACAAAGTGAGTATATGACCCGAGTATGTGTGTGACTATATATGTGTTAGTTACTTGTAAGCTCTTTGTTGGTTATGTGCATTTCATGAGCATGTAAACCAATGCTTAGCAAAGTCTAGTATGTACACCTAAAGCATGGCAAAAGAATTGCGAAAGGGCTTCATGAGAGAAAAAAAGTGAAAGGTATGTGCAAGAGTGAAGATTGGTTGAGAAGGATGAAAAAAAAAGGGACTTTTAAAATAGGAAACGCTCTAATGATAGCCATCTCTATGACTCTATGAGCTATTATAGACTAAGGATTACTTTTGAATAAACTAAAAGAAGGGGAGGCATCACCATGGGGGCCCCAAGGATGAAATGCTTGTTGCATAACATAGGAAACTAATTGCATTAGATGCCTTGGATGCAATAGATAGATTTAAGGGCTTGGAAGAGTGATCTTTGGAAACACAATCGAAAAGTGAGACTATGCTAAGGCTAAAGCACCAATGAATGAATTGATATTATGATAAAGCTCATGGTCCGATGAGAGAGAGGCACCATTGGAGTTGAAGGCAAACATAATTGTGGCCCTATGGTGATACATGAATAGTGTGCTACAGTGTTTGTATAGGATTAAGGGCTTTGTATGTGGCTTCTTTTTAGTAGAGGTAGAGTTGATTAAAAAGTAGCTAGTTATTTGGTAACAGGCTCTCTTATTTGGTGAGTTGCATTCAAGAAATAGGAAAGTTGTGGATTTTGCTTTGCTGTGTTGGAGCTAAATAGATGTATACAAGAGGATGGGCAAAAAAGCACTAGAGAGGAGATGGTGAGGGGCTACTCAAAAGTAGATAAGGGAGGTGTTTTAGTTTTTTTAGAAAGAGGGATGTCTCAATGTGTGACATGCTATCCATGAACTAATGGATCAAACTAGCTATTCTATAGCATTTTTGAGTGCCTAGAAAAGATTGCTAAGATGGACTAGTGATCCATATATAGAGAAGTGAATTGGATAGGAGTTCTAAAATAACTACCATAGAGGTGAATCATCACATGTTTTTCCATCACACATTTTATTCTTGGGACTCACCGCCTGGTCTATTTTCTAACATAATGCATCTTGATTAACATGAATATTAGTCGTGTGGATGTTCTCTTAGAACAATTTCAAGCAATGATTGAGCTAATTAGTAGAAGGATGATATGATGGATGACATGGCTGATGTACTGCCAACTTGAAAGGCTTCTATGCTTCTATTGGATAGTGAATGTTGAGCCTAAGCAAAAGATGTGATGCCACCTTATCATGATACAAACATGCAAGAAAGGCTTCTATAACTTCTAGTTTTGAGATTGTTGGTTTAAGCAGTTAATATATTTGCAATAGGTGCCTTGGATACTTGCAAACATAAACTTTTGTGTGAATAATAGCTATTGGATCTGAGAATTTGAAGGTATATTTGAGCAATGTGATTTGCATTAGCATCATCTAGGAGGATGGTGATCCACATTGTAGGTAGCAAAGATATGAGGGAGTACTGAGACAAGTACATTAATAGACTATGGTTCAACATGTCAATTGGTGTTGTGGTAAAAGATAGCAATAATATAGGATACATATTGCATTCTATTAGATTATTATAGGATGTGTAAATAGTCGACAAGTGCAAACATTAAAATTTGCTAACATAGATGACCAAGAAAGGAACTAGACGTTTGAGAGTTCAAGTGAGAGGTTTAGCAGAGCAAAGCAAGGATATTGCATAGGAAATGATTCACATCTAATATGAAGCTTGATGCTAGCCATATATTGCACTGCAATAGAAGCGTTAGTGTTGAGCTAAGAATGAAATTGAAAATCTAAGGAAGCATATTTGTTGCTATATTGAACATTGAGTGTAGATATATACCATGGCATTTTAGATCATATACTGAGACTCTCCTTTTTCTATTTAGGGACATTAAAAATGTAGTCTATGAATTTCCCAATGATAGAATACAGACTTGAGCAAGGATCAAAAGATTATTGTTGCAAGAAGTAGAGGCTACATTGGTTTTAATTATTGTGTGCTTAATATTTGAAGGTCTAGAATACTTGGAGAAAGTGAAGGGAGTCAGCCTTGAAGTGGAAGCATAGGGGAGGAGTAAGAGCTATGGTGGAAGGAGAGAGAGAGAGAGAGAGAGAGAGAGAGAGAGAGAGAGAGAGAGAGAGAGAGAGAGAGAGAGAGAGAGAGAGAGAGAGAGAGAGAGAGAGAGAGAGAGAGAGAGAGAGAGAGAGAGAGAGAGAGAGAGAGAGAGAGAGAGAGAGAGAGAGAGAGAGAGAGAGAGAGAGAGAGAGAGAGAGTCAAAATTCCAATAGTCACAATGTGTGACCGGTATTCCCTTTATTCAAATGCCACCAAAATAATAAAGAATAAAGGGACAATGATGGACGCTTGCCACCTGTAGTGTACAAATGTGTGGGTATGCGGGTACTGTTAGTGTAACTAATACATGGGCGGCTAGGCACACGTGCCTTTATCCCCGGTAACCTCCCACTTAAAGACAAATGTGCCCCTAGTGATGAGAAGAGAATAAGAAAACAAGTGACAAAGTAAAAATGTACACAAGGAAGTAGGATGAGGAAAGATGTCATCTCATCCAATGCCCATAACTTCCTAATAAAGGCAAAGCACTCCATTGAGATAAATTTATTGAGAAAATTTGTAGGATTTTGGTTAGTTGTTGAGATCTTGATAAGCTCAACGGACTTGTCCTCAACGACCTCTTGAATAAAGTGGTAATGCACCTCAATGCCCTTAGTCTTTGCATGGAAGACCGGATTCTTGGCCAATTGGATGGTTTTCATAAAATCCGAATGTAATTTAGGGACCTCATTAGTAATGCCAAGGTCTGCCATACTAGAGAACCTCCTTACATGTCTCAATTGGCTACAACATACTCTGCCTCTATAGTAATGCAGTGTAGGGACCTCATTAGTAATGCCAAGGTCTCCCATCAGATGACCAAACTAGAGAATCTCCTTGTTGTTGCAAGCCTCAATTGGCTGCAACATACTCTGCCTCTATAGTAGAGAGGATCATATATTTATGTATCCTAGACATCCAAGAAACAATGCCTCCAACAAAGGTGAAGATGTAGCCAGAGGTGGACTTCCTACTATTTGCATATCTTGCATAATTAGAGTCAGTGTATCCCATGACTCTTGTATGCTGGCCACCATAACATATACACATAACTGCTGTGCCCTTTAGGTACCTCATGATACCCTTGATGGCATTGTGATACCGTCATTTGTAGTGGGAGTTGTGGCACCCTATATGGCTACACCTAGTAGACAACATCCCAATGCCCTGGGATGCTGTCTGCTAGGTGTAGCCATATAGCGTGCCACAACTCCCACTACAAATGCTATGTTAGGATGAATGGCTATCATGGCATACATCAAACTGCCCATGCATAAGCGATCTTGGCCATCTTGGCTTTCTGATCATTAGATTGTAGACAATTGACCTGACTAACCTTTTGTAATATACTCGTTTGAAAAATATTACTAAACCAACCTCCCGTGCACCGTAAACTCGTGCAAAGGTTATCCCCAGTTCCGATAGCTAATCTATAACCGCACGCAAGAAATGGAGAAACTTCACCTTGGCAAAATAAGGCCGGGGATTCAAACCCGCATAGCCGTGGGGAAACATCCTCTTGGGAGGAGGTTAAGAGGATAATGTTGAAATAAATTTTAATTTTTTTTACTATTCCTTCTCCCCTAGCCAATGTATGGCTGGAGGAGAGGGAGTGTGGGGGGATGGGCTAGTAGGGCTGAATGAAGAAGGGGGGGAAGAGAGCCATGCAAGGGGGCCACGTGGGGTGAGGTCCCCTCTCCCCCCTGGACTATAAAAATCCCCCCTTAGGGGGGAGTAAGGAAAGGTGTGAGAAGAGGGAGAGGCTGCGTCAGATTGTAGGAGGTTGTCGTATGAGAGGAGGCGAAGCTGGGACTATCGTGGAGAGGGGGTGGAAAGAGTACAAAGGAGGGAGACTACAGAGCTGCTGTCATTGACTCTTGGGAGGAGGAAGTCGCCATTGTGCCTATCGTAGGCCGCCTGAGGCTTGATAGTGTTGGGATAAAGGTGCCTCCACTGTGCCGCCGCGTGTATTACTACACTGACAGTACTGCCACTGCACACAGCAGGTGGCGGGCGCCCGTCACGTCACTTTATTCTTTACATTCATTTTAGTGACTAGTAAATAAAAGAAGGCCCGGTCACACATTGTGACTATTGGAGTTCCCATTTCTTGTCTCTCTCTTTCTTGCTCTTGCTCTCCCGCCATAGCTCGCGTGCAAGCTTCGATCCTTCTCACCTTCCAACTGGTATCAGAGCTTGGCATTCTCTTGCTTGAGCTCGACTCGGTGCTTCCCGACCTTTGCATCAACTCACTTCACGCATTGGGTCTCCATCCCGGCAGCCATAGCCGACCTCTCGAGCTCCCGACTCTCCCCGGCTTCCCGAGCTCCATCCCGGCCTTCTTGAGCTTCATCAGGGCCTTGCCCTTGAGGTATTGCTTCAACATTTGTAGGCGTTTGAGTGTATTCTCAGTTTGAAACAGGGCAAGAACAAAGGGCAGCCACTCTTCTTGAGCTCCATAGCTCATATCTTCCCTCCCCTTTGCATTGGGCCTTCATGGCTTGGTATGTGCCTGCCTTGGGCCATCATTGAGCCCCCCCCAACCATCCTAACTCCACGTGATTGGCAGCAACACTCCAGGCCTCAACATGCTGAATATGGCGCCCATTTTTCAGACTTTGACCTCCACGTTTTACAGTTGAATGATTTGTTGCTCATGGAGCACTCATCATTGGCCTATTTGGAGGGCATTTGAGCCATTTTTTGGAGGTCATTTTGATGCTTTGGCTTGACATTGAGGTTGGGAGCTGATCATTCTCAGTTTTGAAACTGTCATTCACTGCATAACAGTGCTAGAAACAGGGCAGCACTCATGACACTGACATTTGTTGCTTATGCCTCATTCCATTGGAGCTATTTGATGCCCGTATGCGGTCTACTTCCTACCCGGATGTATTGGGGATGTATGCATTTGGTTTGACCATGATTTTGGCTTGAATTCGGGGCTGAAATCTACTGTTTAGAACAGGTAAATACATGCTGGAATAACAGTGGGCTGAAGGTACTTTACATGCTTTGGCACTTACCTATCGATACCGGATGTATGCTTTGAGCTTTGGCATGATATCTCTGACATTTGGGGACGACTTGGAGCATATGTATGAGATTATGGGATGATTTTGAGCTTCGCATTATCTCCGTCTTCACTAGCATTTGGACTGACTTGGCATGCTCGTGGACCACCTATGCCTCATGTCTCTGCTTAACAGTTAGGCTTTTGCATTACATGCTTTGGTTTGCGACATATGCTATTTGGTTCGTGTATGCCATACCGACATTTGGAGTTTGGATTTGGATGTATTTGAGCATTCCCGGCTTACACTGATCTTGGTTGCTATTTGGATGTCATTGAGTTGATCGAGAGCTTATTTGGGCTTATGTATTGCTTCATGGTTAATACGACCGGTGCTTCATGTATGTCATGCTCTCTTGGATGCGCTTGATGCATTGACAAGGTCACTTATCACTGGTGCTTTCTCTTGGGTTGTTTGAGCTTTTGAGCTCGCTTTGTATGCCTTTTGTGCCAGTGGGAGCATTTTACATGCTTGCTTGACCTTTGATAGTTGCATGCTATTGGAGCACTTACATGTATTTGGAGCAGTTTATGTCTTGAGCAGCTACATACGCATTGAGACTTTGGGATCATACTCCGATCTTTATGGATATGCTTTGATGTACTCTTGGTTCACAGGATGCTTATGAGCTGAGTCTCATATTTGGTTCTTTCTCTTTGAGCAGACACCTATTTGTGTCAGATTTTGGCAGTTATAGGAACACTTTGCCTAGAGTGTCTGGGGGTGTGCCTTTCACTGGCAGATGTTATTTTGACATGCTTCGGTGTTGCGCTCATGTTCTTTTCACTATCATTGGCCTTGCTTATGTCCATTTCATGCTGGCTTTGGACCTAGCATTGTTTGCTTGACATTGGATCCTATTTTGGGACAGTTTGCTCTCTAGATTGCATACCTGCAATTTATTAGAGCAAGCAGTTATTGGTGGACTGAGGTGTACTTTTCATGCTGAAATATCCTGATTTGGTGTACCGCACCTAGTACTAAGTGGGCAGCAACTTTTGGCACAGTTTGCTCGCCCTTTGGACCCCGTTTTGGTCATTTTTGGGCAGTTTCTGCAGTAAAACAACAAGCAATTTTGGAGTGTTTGGGCATTTCCAGCCTGCATAATGGCGTCATCTTCGCATGATAGTGCCATCTTTAACATTACAAAGTTGGATGGTACCAACTACTCTTACTGGAAGAGTCAAATTTGGCAGGTCTTGGTGCAGAAATCTCAGATTAAGCCACTTCGGTTGAGTGGGGAGAAGCCTGAAACTATGGACAATGACGACTGGCTTGAACTTGATGAGCTATGCAAGTCCACGATTGTATTGTCTCTCACTGAACAGGTACATTATAATGTATTTGAAGAAGCACAGAGTGCATGGGATCTATGGAATAAGATCAAGAATCTTTATGATAAGAAAAGTCCGGCGAGTTAGATGTACTGGTTGAAGCAGCTTATGGATCTGCGCATGAAGGATAATGCGACTATGTCTGCTCACTTGAGCCAGTTCCATGCTATACTGAAGAAGCTGACTTCGCAGGATATCACCTTTGGAGAGGAAGTAACTCCTCTTTTCTTGCTTGGGACTCTGAATGAGTCATGCGATGTTTTCCGTACTGCTATTTGTGCGTCTAGTGCTACTCTAAAATTGGCAGATGTTGAGAGTGCTCTTATTCAGGAAGAGGTGAATCACAAAAACTTGGATGCCTCTCATGGTAGTCATGCTTTGACAGTTAGAGGCAGGAATGACAGGTATGACCATGGTAATGGCCGAGGCCGTGACTCGCAGAAGGGTCGGTCTAAATCTCGTGGCAAGTCGCATGGGCGCAATGCAAATGTCACTTGTCATCATTGTGGGAAAAAGGGACATATTAGACCACAGTGTCATGAGTTGCGCAATGACAAGCGCAAGGATAAGGGCAAAGATAAAGTGTAGGAGAAGTCCGCTGATCGCAGCATAGTACCTGCAAAGTCCAGCATCAAGATTGAGGAAATTAATGTTACGCAGACTGAGGAGTCCGATGGTGGTGATGAGTTTATACTTGCAGCTAGTTCTTCTGATGCTTCACACTTGACTGACACATCTAGTATGTATGCATAGTGCTGGTTATTGGATTCAGGAGCATCCTTCCATGTGATGCCTTACCGTGAGTGGTTCCACTCTTACCGCACTATATCTGGTTCAGTCAGACTTGGAGACGACAGGTCTCTTGACATTGTGGGCATGGGTGATATTCAATTGCAGTTTTCCACTGGCAGTTCATTTTTGCTTAGGGATGTACGTCATGTACCTGCGCTTACGCGCAGTCTTATGTCTGCAGGACAGCTGGATGATGTAGGATTTCATGTATGTTTTGGGGATTCTGCCTGGAAGATTACTTGTGCTTGCTAGAGGCGCCAAGGCTGGCAGCCTCTATCCTCTTGTTGTATCTGGGTCCTCAGTTGACCATGTTTTGGCTGTGGGTTCTATCCCACATGTATCACTTTGGCATGCCCGTTTAGGGCACATGTTTTTGAAGGGAATGAAAATGTTATCTGGTTTGCAGTATCTTCCACCTTTGGATTATGCATGTTTTGACTCGTGTGATCTTTGTCTTTATGGTAAGCAGAATAGGTCTACGCATAAGAAATCGGGTAGGCCACGCATGAGTGAGCCCTTGGCATTGGTGCATTCCGATGTTTGTGGGCCTATGCCTTGCATGCCTATGAGTGGCGCGAAGTACTTTGTTACCTTCATTGATGATTTTTCTAGGAAAGTGTGGGCTTATCCCATAAAGCAAAAGTCCAATGTCTTGGCAGTCTTTCAGCATTGGCTTGCTCTTGTTGAGAACCAGACTGGGTATAGGCTGAAATGCCTTAGGACTGACAATGGGGGAGAATATGTCTCACGTGCTTTTGAGCAGTTTTGTGATGACAGGGGTATTAAGCGTCAGTTGACCGCCCCTTACACCCCACCCCAGAATGGTTTAGTTGAGCACATGAACAGGACTATTCAGGAGCATGTGCGCTCTATGCTTAGCCATGCAGGCCTACCCCAGAGTTTTTGGGCAAAGGCAGTTAGTACGGTAGTGCATGTCATAAACCGATCACCTTCCAGTGGATTGGATTTCCAGGTTGCAGAGGAAGTTTGGGCTGGTAAGCCACCCTCTTATGCGCATCTCCGTGTCTTTGGATGTGATGCATTCTGCCATGTGCCCAAGGACAAGAGGAGTAAATTGGATCCAAAGAGCATTAAATGCATATTCCTTGGCTATGGTGAGTCAGGAGAGATGGGCTATCGCCTATGGGATCCGCAGGCACGGAAAATAGTACGCAGCCATGATGTCGTCTTCCATGAAGACAAGATGCACAGGCAGCCTGAGAAGGTGGTTGAGATTTGCAGAGTGATCTTTCAAGAGGAGCCTAGAGCTCCAGCACAGCCAGTAGTATAGCCTGCAGCAGTTCCTCCACAGGGCCAGGGTGTTGGACGGGCAGTTAGATAGGCAACAGAGACTGCGGTGAGACGGTTTGCTAGAGATAGACGTCCACCTGACAGATTTCAGCCCTCTATGCATTATGTTTTGGTTACAGATGTAGGAGAGCCTTTCACTTATGATGAGGCTATGTGCAGGGGTGACAGTCACTCCTGGGAGAGGGCTATGCAGTCTGAGATAGACTCCCTGCATAAGAATGAGACTTGGGATTTGGTTGCCTTGCCTAAGGGCAAGAAGGCTTTGCCATGCAAGTGGGTGTACAAGCTGAAAAGTACCCCTGGACACCCCAAGCCGGCATACAAGGCTAGATTGGTAGCAAAGGGTTTTAAGCAGGAACATGGTGTGGACTTTGATGAGGTCTTCTCTCCTGTGGTTAAGATGACCACCCTGCGCTTAGTCTTGGCTTTGGTTGCACAGCTTGACTTAGATCTATATCAGATGGATGTCAAGACGGCTTTTCTACATGGGGACTTGCATGATGAGATCTATATGGATCAGCCTAAGGGCTTTGCAGAACCTGGCAGGGAGCACCTAGTGTGCAAGTTGAAGAAGAGCTTGTATGGCTTGAAGTAGGCACCTAGGGAATGGTATCATAAGTTTGATGCCTTTATCCAGTCACAGGGCTACAGCAGGAGTGCTATGGATTCGTGTCTTTACAGGAAGAAAGCCCGTGATGGCAATTTGCTTATCTTGGTACTCTATGTTGATGATATGCTGATAGTAGGGAAAGCTCATGATGAGCTAGATGCTCTTAAATCTCAGCTGAAGAAGAGCTTTGAGATGAAGGATTTGGGACAGGCCTCACATATACTTGGGATGCGCATTAAGCGCGATAGGCATCAGGGACTTTTGTATCTCTCACAGCGAGAGTACATTCATAAAGTCCTTGAGCGCTTCTGCATGCAGGACGTAAAGCCTATTGGCTGTCCATTACCTTCTTATGTGAAGGTATCACATGCCGATTGTCCACAGACAGATGAGTAGAGGGCCGAGATGGCCAAGATCCCTTATGCTTCAGCCGTGGGCAGTTTGATGTATGCCATGATAGCCACTCGTCCAGATATTGCGCATGCAGTTGGTGTTGTGGCACGCTATATGGCTACACCTGGCAGCAGACATTGGGATGCCGTGAAGGGTATCATGAGGTACCTGAAGGGCACAGCAGATATGTGTATTTGCTATGGCAACCAAGATACAGGGGTCATGGGATACACTAACTCCGATTATGTGGGACATGCAGATAGTAGGAAGTCCACTTCTGGCTATGTATTCATCTATGCTGGAGGGGCTGTCTCTTGGATGTCCAGGGTTCAGAAGTGTACGGATTTGTCTACCACTGAGGCCGAGTATGTTGCAGCCACTGAGGCTTGCAAGGAGGCCATATGGCTAGGCCGTCTAGTTGCTGACCTTGGGATTGATGCTATACCTACATTGCATTCGGATTCTATGAGTGCCATTCAGTTGGCTAAGAATTCGGTCTTCCATGCGAAGACAAAACACATTGAGGTGAGGTATCACTTCATACGTGGTGTTGTGGAGGACAAGTCTGTTGACCTTGTCAAGATCTCCACTGACGAGAATCATGTAGATCTGCTCACGAAAAGCCTCACTACTGAGCGCTTTGCCTTCCTCAGGAGATTGATGGGCATTGGATGAGATGTTGCCTTTCCTCATCCCTTGTATCTATGTACAATTGTACTGTCATTTTTCTTTTCTTTTCTCTCTCACTGGGGCAGATTCACCTTTAAGTGGGAGGTTGTTGGGATAAAGGTACCTCCACCGTGCCGCCCCGTGTATTACTACACTGACAGTACCCGCCACTGCACACTGTAGGTGGTGGGCGCCCGTCACGTCACTTTATTCTTTACATTCATTTTAGTGACTAGTAAATAAAGGAAGGCCCGGTCACACATTGTGACTGTTGGAGTTCCCACTTCTTGTCTCTCTTTTTCTTGCTCTTGCTCTCCCGCCATAGCTCGCGTGCAAGCTTCGATCCTTCTCACCTTCCAGATAGCTTTTGCCAGCCCCGCTATAGGCTATCACGCCACCACCATCTCCCATCAAACCCACCTTTCTTCCTCCGGCAAATGACGTCATCTATTCTCCACGCCCTTACGCAGTTGTCAGAAGCTTCATAGAAGCTTCTCTAGGAAGCTTCTAAGGGGTTTCTCTAAGCCCCCCTTCCCATTAGATCCTCAATAAGCCCATCTCGAGCTTTGAAGAGAAGAAGGGGAAGCCTATGAGGGCCTTCCCACCAATCACTGAATAAGCCCATCCCGGGACTTTGAAGGAGAGGAAGCTACAAAGACCCCTCCCACCAATCATCCCTAGTTTGGGATTTTGAAGAGAATAAGTGGAAGCCTATAAAGCCCTTCCCACCAATCACACACAAGCCCCCTAGGCTCAAGATTTAAAGTCTCCACTCCCACAAGGTCCATCATAGGAACCCTTTCATGAATCCTCTCTTTTTTCGAAAGAAAGAAGGCCCAAGCTCCAAACCCTAAGACCTTCCATAAGCCAAATTCCGCAAGTCGGTACTTCTGTTAAGGAGCCATACTTCAAAGGGAATTTCCGCGTATGAGGGAGACGGCCAAAGATCATAAGGATGCGATCCTAGTATTCATGTGGATATCTCACCGAGCCCACAAGTCTAGGTTTTCTTCCTATTTTTGATTTACGTAGAAGTATTGCAATTATGCATGGTTATTTCATGGAATTAGGATGCACTTATGCTTGTCAAATCCACCTAGCTAAATGCGATTGAAATAAATTAGCTAGTTGAAATTTACTTAAAGTAATTCATGATACGAAGTTGGTCATTTGTATTCTCAATGGTATGAACGAAAAAGAACATAAGGTATCCATGCATTTTAGTACCTTATTAGCAAGTTGCCTTTTGTGCATTGCAAAGTGACGAGTCTAGAATAACTAATGACTAGCATTACAAAGGTGAAATTATTGTGGTACACCTTTGATTATGCATGGAAAGATTAAGTCGCATGTCGCATTTTTTATTAGACAAATCTTCTTCGTAATGATTCATTAAGAAAGTCGTTATCAACAGTAGCAAATTACAAAGCATGGAAAAGATTCTAAGGGCTACATGAAATAGGTTAATTCTAGCTTCAAATTGGCATGAATCTCATTTAACTACATAGTAGTTAGGAAAAGGTTACATGTTGCACATTCGACATATGCAAGAAATTCATTCATCAAGGGTACACTTAGGGAAAGGCTGCATGGTTCATTTAAGTGTAAAATCTTAAAAGCTTAGTGGCATTATTTGTGAATGCAAGTCCTAGTAGGATCAATGGAAATTATGCCGTAATTTAACATGTGCTTTGGTCTTAACATGAAAAGGTAGGGTTTGTGAATCTAATCGTACAACGTAGAGGCAATGAATCACGTGCTTACGTGAATTGCGACATAATGCGACTAGTTTTCCCCTTTTAGTTCAAATTAACATCCCTAGGATTGGTTCGTCCTTATCGTAAGACAAGTAAACTGGATTACCCAAAACACCTAAACCGCAAAGGATTCGCATAGTATGGTTCAATCGATACAACATACTCTAAGTGCTAACTAGGGTTTAGCACGTTAAGGACTTGACCTAGTTTCGCACTTGTTGCCAAGTCGGAACCCTCATACCCAAAGGTCCTGCCCACGTTCACGGAATGTAGGGGAAAAATTGGACGCCCTTGCAAGAAACGATCTAGGGTTTCTACCCTATAGATCACTCGTTCAAAAGATGAAACTTGGACTGAGTTGGAACCCCTAGGACCGAACGTTGTCGGCCTAGTGCAATTGGGAATGGGTTGGATAAGAAGACACCCTAAACGATGCTTCTTGTCTAATCATGACTTCGTGACCAGAAGATGCTATTCGATGGGTGAAATGATCCCACGGAATAGATGTGACACTTGTGCCATAAGTTGCAATGTCGCATGATCTTGTGGTTCGATCACAAGAGAGTTGCCAATTCCTTGGAATGAGATTGGAAGATTCTTGCGCAAGTTTATCTTGCAAGAAGATGAGTAGTCATTCTGTTATATCACATTTCTTGGGAAAAATTGCCAAGTAAGAAAAGGAAATTAGGTATTTGCTTGGAAGCAAAGGACCAATCAATAATTTGGAGTGACACAGTCGCCATGATTTACTGTTAATAAAACCTGAAGTATTGGTTGAGTTGGGTTAATAGGGTACGGCCCTAACCCAAGGACAAAAGGGAGAACAGACAAACCCTTGGGGATCTTGCCAAGTCGCAATTGATCTCGGATTGAATGCTGGATGCATTCGGAGCGAAGGATTCACTCCTTAGCACTTGGCCAAATAAACGACCATTGGATATGATTGTGCTTGTAACAGTTTAGGAGCACTGTTTGCATTGTTTGCCCAAGGAACTAAAAGATGGAAATATATTTAATGCTTCAGGTTGAAGGCCTAAAGGGAGAGGTAGTTTCAGTTATCTCCAACTGTCTGCCTGACCCTAACCAAGGGGGTTGTTAGTCGCGTTGGAAATGTGGACTGAACCCACCGCGTGAGGTCTCTCCGTTGAGCACTACTTGGAGTAGGAGGATACTTGGGTGCCAGGGGGGCTTTGGTAGTAAATCCCTCGCCTTCCAGGCCCTGCACAAGAGGCCAATGTGACTCGGGATTGGATCTCGAGGCTCGCATACTAGTCTACGGGTGGAATCTTGGATTAGTAATCCCTATGGATTGCTGGATAGCCTTCGGGTGGATTATGGATAGCCTTTGGGTGAATTATGGATAAGCCTGCAGGCTGGACTTTATGAATGTATTCCAAAGATAAATATGATAACCTATTGAAAAGGAACTTGTTTGACACTGCTTTTCTATGTCAAGTGCTAAGTTTACGTGAAGGAACCGGGCTAATTAAGGAAGCTGCTTGATGCATGTCCAACTAAATGTGGTAGGTAATTAGACAACTAAAGCAATCTTGAGGAAAGTGCGGTGGATGTGGCCATGGGTCTATCCTACAGATGGGTGGTCCCAATTGGCTGGGAACTTTTCTCAATCATAATGGACAACAAGGAGATCTTCTCAAAGGAAATGAATAGTAAGGGCGCTGACCTAGAGTCTAGGTTACAGTAATCCCGATTTATGCTATTTTAGGGGAATGAAATGGGACTATGCCTTATGGCAGAGAGGTCGAGCCTTGCATCCCTCTCGTTTCCCATTCTCCTTGAACCAAATGTAGCATGAACCCACTTCGGCCCTGGTGTTTCTGCGTAAAGTAGTTCGCTTGGGGTTTGACGCTAGTTAGGGTTTAGGAAATGACCATTAGGGGAAACCCTGATTCAGGTCGTCCTAAGTGGCAGACGCGGAAAGTCCTAGATCACAAATCCCGTAACATTCCATGGGAGTGCCAGACGGAGCTTTCTAGACTCTCTTTTCGCTGGACTACTAAGATGTGTCCTGAAAGGGAACAGGTGGACACGTTACACCTTCACATAAGAAGGTAAAGAACAACCAATAGGCTTAACATCATGTAGATGAAATTGCTTAAGGACCTTTTGGATGTACTCTTTTTGTGACAACTAGAGGAGTCCCTTAGAGTGATCATGTGTAATGTGCATCCCAAGAAAATGTGAGTCATGTCTTATGTCCTTCATCTCAAAGCTCTTCTTGAGCTAGCCTTTTAAGGCATCCAACTCATCATGAGCACTCCTAGCAATTAACATATCATCCACATAGAGGATCAAAATCATAAGGTTGCCATCACGCACTACAAGATATAGACCTTATACCGACGTTTAAAGAGACAAAAATGCAAATAACAAAATTTTCCCCCGTCATCGCAAAAAGTGTCGTTATTGGCGATGCCATAGAACAGTCGATATCACCGTCGCTATCAGCGTCTGTATTGGCATCGGGATCAGCGTTGCAAACGCTGATACCGACGCCAATACCGACGCTGATAAATAAATAACGACACCATTAATGACGTGAGCAGTAAAATTTGAGACACTAATAGCGACAGTAACATGGAATTTTTTTTTTTTGTGGCAGGGTAGTAGCAATGTGTGCTTTATTAGAGCCATACAAAATAGTTTCTGCACTGTGTACAATGCGCTTGCAAACAAAAGCAATGTATACTGAAATCATAACACTGATACATGAAATAAATACATGATCGGATAATAAGAGATTGGTACAATCATGACAAGATATCACTAATACATAGAAAATGTCTACATAGATCAGGAAACTCAAAAATAAAGGTGTGTGAGCTCCAGGGATCCAAGGGCGAGCTACATATCCTCGTCCTCGAAAGCTCATCCTACTACAAAGGAGCATCGAACGGAATTTGCACAAAAAGAAACAACACATCAGTCCACCATATAATAATGCATTCTAATTAAACATGGTAACTACGGACAAGAAATATGAGTGACTTATAGGGCTGCTGTGATTATACAATCGGTGATCAATGAAGTGAGATCATGCCTCTCTGCATATCGAGTCTCAAGGCCAGTCGGATCGCGATTTGTAATGGAGTGCTACAAAGAAAACAAAATGTTAACTGTTAGAAACGTGATTGTCAGTATAAAGAATATTGCAAAAAAATAAACAAGCAAAACAAAAGAAAAACTTACAAACTCCTCCAAATATGTCTCGTGGCCGCCACTCCCAAGATGATGGACCACTCCGGCCTCGAGTCGTGCCCTCGTCGCCTTGCACTGCTGACTCCAACTTCCTGGAGAATCTGTAGCCTCCTCCCTCAGACAGTCGGTGCCAGTCGTTTGCATCTAACTACTCGGGCTTTGCAGCCCCACTCTTGATTACCTTGCGTGTGTCGGATCATCTATGTGACATGTATGCACGCATGCAATCCATCATCCAGCCCATAGAGAATCTATCTATTGAGGCTGGCACCAGAAACTCCTTGTGCAAGGATGCTACTATGTAGTCCTTGCTCCCCTCTGGTATGTTCTTCCAATGATCCAAGACGTTGTGCCGAAAAACTTGTTGGCACAACTCTCTCATGCGAGCCATCACCCTCCTCCCCTCATCATTCAGGATGATGGCTCTTGACCTACTATCGACTAGATATCCATATCCCCCTGGAGTCTGCCTAAGATGGGTCCTCTCTCATCTGCTTCCATGCTCCTGGGCATATCCAGGAGACCCCTGTGCATCCGGTGTACCGACCGGGGTAATATCTCTTGAAGTGGCACCCACAGGGGTGCCACCTACTGACGGCTGAGGAAAAGCCAGAGTAATTGGAGTAGACGTCCCCACAGGTGTGACAAATCTCTAAGGTGACGCAGCTCCAGCTGAACGATGAGACGGGACATCGCGTCCGTGCCTCCACAGCATCCACTTGAGCCTGAGCCACGCTCCCTGGAAGGGCCACAGGAGCGAGGAGTCGCACTTGTATCCCATGTCGACCGCGGGCTCACTGCCTCTGTATCTCTGTAGCATCCCCCTGACCCCAAAGAAATTCCTCCCTCTGGCCCAAGTCGTGAGCGTCGAGCTCATCTGCTCGAAGCTGAAGCATCCGATCGCGCTGAAGTAGATCTAGCAGAGCGCCCTGACGAAGGCCGAGACAGCTCCTGGTTTGCCATATCTTTGACTCTCGCAATCTGGTCTGGAGACATGCATGTGAAGATGTCCTGTAACTCCTCATCGCTCATCCCTCAACTCATCTTGAAAATGTCACCCACACAGGCAAAAAATGATGTTAGAATAATCAATTTAAATCATACAAAGCATAGTAATATAAATCATTTAAAAAAATCTCACTTGAAATGCATATTTTATGTACCCTTATAAGTGATTGGTCAACGAATTGAGTAAGTGGATGCTCCAAATATGAAGTATCCTATGGTCCCGTGTTAATCTCTTGACATAACTCTGCATACACTGGAAGGTCGATAAACATGTCACCACAAAAGAATGAGTCCACCCCATTCTCAAAGAATTCTTGGACTCCTATATTTCCATCATTGTTACCGCTGATGCTGGCTCCAAGCTTTCAATGGCCTCCACCCCTTGCAATATCGACCCCTCTATTTGCATATTATCCTCATTTATGCTCGGAACATCGCTTTGATCATATACTCTCACACTTCGGGGAGTTGAAGGTATAACATACCACCATCGAGGTTGTCGGGGGTTTGGATAGAAGATTACCTGTTCACAAACACGTACAAGAGAGTTCAAACCATTGTGACATAAACCATGTCATAATACAATTAGTAAACAAATGAGTCCATACACCTGTTCACAATGGGCCGGCAACACAAAGGTGTCGCGCAAATCCGTCCATTTTTTTCGGAATCTATTTCGAGAAATCCATATGAACCTCGTCGAACTGTTGCTCCAGCTCCTCCGAGTACCACTTTGAACCACTGCACATCGAATAGTATCATGGAGAAGCTATGGTAATCCACCGTAACAATACTTTGCAAGTTTCCAAAATACTCCATCTCATCCACAACCGTATTTGGATCCGTTGCTCATCACTGGCTCTCTTGTTCGAACCTTGCCATGATACCACAGTCCATTGTGGAGCGCATTTTGTCAATACGCTCCACACGAAAATGCCGTCCTTGCGACCACGCTGCACTATATATTTTGTATTGTATATTGAAACACTCAAATTAGATGTCGTATATAAAATTTAGATACGACAGATTCTAAACCCCTCATCACCTTTGGACTACATCCCCTCGAGAATTCCCACTCCTCCATTGAGACCTCTGTCCCTTCGCGAGACGCTGCGGTCAAAGCTCCATGCAACCATCGCATTGACATGAACCACGACATCTCCTCCATGCCTTCGAGATATTGAATTGGTCGATGACGCGTAGTACGTCAAAATTCAGCTCGCGCTTCCTCTTGATCTTGCCTAGCGATCTGGTACTTGGCGAGCCATGTCTCCATAGAGGCATGGTGCAACATATAACAAAAGCGATTCACCTTCTTCTCCATTGAGCATCCATTCTTTTTTCTACCCCATTTCCACGTTGTCGCACAAAGCCTTTCGGGGTTTTCATGAAGCGCTCCAAGAAGAACATCCATTGCGTATGGATAGGTTCAGCAATCTCCACTTCATCTACAAGATGCACAAGAAGGTGGATTTGTATCGTGAGTATGCTGGTGGGCAGGTATTTCTCAAAGAGATAGAACGTCTCCACTGCTCCCTACCTCGCGGATTCAATAGAGGACATCTTAATCTCCTTCTATGAGATCCATTGCACCAAAGTCCACAACCTGTAAATGGCCCCGCGTATTTCTGGAGTAAGACATCGTGCGATCGCGATCGGTAGTACAAACTGCCACAAATGAGAAAGCATTATGAATAATGGCTACACTCCAAATAGCAAAATGCGCACGCCAATTACAATCCATTCGTAGTACAAACCTGACATATCTTATGCTAGTCATGGGATTTTAGCCCTGATAATTGGTCGTCTTTAAAAAATGCGGACCTAAGAGATCGCATCACACCTGTCGAAGTGCGGATAGACTTGATTAATTGCTTCACAATGCGCTCTTCTTTAGTGGATAAAACCCAAGGAGCATGAGGAAGCTGCATGCGACCATCAGTACTCGACTGCGGCCAAAGCGCCTCCATCTTACCTACCTCCTTCAAATCCATTTGTGCCCCTATAGTGTCTCTCTTTCATGTGATGTGGTCCCATAACAAGATGCCCATATTCTTGAAAATATTCATGGGAGCCAACAAGTGATTGACCTGTAAGTGGGTCCAATATGGCAACTTGTAGAAAACTCAGAACTGCCACATTTCGTTTGGATGTGATTCCACGTGGACCATTTTCAGCTTATACCAGCTTGTGGCATTCATACGTGTTGGAGGTCGTCCAAGGAAATCTTCCCTGAGTTCATGATCCTCTGGCAAGAAAGTAGAGTATTCTTGATATACCATCTTCTTCATGGTTCGTGACCTTCGGGAGTCTAACTGTGGCCCGCACAATGGACATGCATGATAACCTGAGGTAACCAAACTTGTTCCAACACCACGACCCAGTGAATACTTGCTTGAACGAGATAAAATATAGATATTACCAACGAGAACAAAGGCTTGCTCACTTGAGCACTCTTCGAATCCCGAAAAGTCATGCATCGTCCATATGAGAATGGCTCGAATATTGGCTCACCGCCGACCATCGCACCTGCTCATATCTTGCACAGTGACCCCCTCCTCCCACAAAATCTTAAGCTCATCGACTAATGGACGAAGATATACATCTATATTTTTGACTTTGTAGCGGCCGGGAACAAGTAAGCTAAGGATGAGATGTCCTTTCTTCGTAGAAAGCCATGGAGGGATATTGTAGTTGACAAGGACTATAGGGCACACACTGTAAGAAGTTGAGTGCAGACTGAATGGATTCATGCCATCCATTGCAAGACCGAGCCGAAGATTCCTTGGCTCTCGGGCAAAGCCTGGGAAGGTAGAGTCAATGTGGCTCCATGCGTGTGAATTTGCTGATATTCGTTGAACTCCATCTGTGGACCTATTCTGTGCATGTCACGTTGTCAAGCTCGCCATGCCAGACGTACGAAACATGTGGTTTATGTGGGGGATAAGCAAAAAGTGTTTGAAAACTTTTTGAGGGATGGTTTGCCCTTGCAAGTCCTGTCGATACATGTAAGCACCACACTTTGGACATGTATCCATAGTCTTGTATTCTCCTCGAAACAGTATGCAATCGTTGATACATGCATGGATGTTATTATAATCCATGCCAAGCTTTCGTAAAACATATCGTGTATCATCACGAGACTCAGGCATGGTATTTGCAGGTGGTAATATACGATATTTCAATAACCTAAAAAAAAGCATAAAACACCTTGAAAAAGCACAAATGTTTGTAATAATAGCATCGAAAAAAAAAATCAATGAAGCGTATGTACAAGGTACCTGAACAACTTGGTCACACTCGTATCGCTCCACTCGTATTTTGCTTGCACACTTAAGAGTGCAAGCAGTGTCTTCAGCTGAGATACTCGGCACCCATTATATAATGGTGTGGATGCTTCCTCTCTAAGCAGATTAGAAGTCTCGACATCCATGGGAATCAATGCATCGATCATTGTCTCCATCTCAAGCTCCAAGATTGTAGGTAGGTCTGGAAGGTTGCCTGTCTCCTCTGGCATTGACAGTATAGATTGGCCTTGCAAGTGGTGGATTGGCTCCTGCATCCATCCATCGCACGCCCACGTACTCTTCTAATTGGCCAAAAAGGGTGCACTCCTCCTTGGGACGAGACATCACCTCCCTGGATAGAAAATTTGCTAGCGAGACCCAATCTTATTGTATATGGTATTCAATTAGCTTGCGAGTACAATGCATGATTGATATTAACTTCAAATTACCGTTTACTGAAAATTTGCAATCGCCTGATCAATGATCTTAGATTGAAACTCGCCAAATCATCGTACGTGTTCTATAGACAATCGGCATTTTCGTCTAATTGCCAGCTTGCATTGAGAGCAAGGACATGGGACATGCTGATTAACATACGCCTTGCGATCTTGAACAACATGACCTTCTTCGTTTTCCATTTTGTTTATGTTACAACAAACAATTTGTTTTTGTTATCATTCTTTTATTTTCTTAGATTGTTATCCTCTCCTTCCATCTCTATCTTTTTCTCTCTCCTCTCTCCTCTCCCTATCTCATTTTTTTCTCTCTCCTCTCCCTCTCTCATTTCCCTTTCTCTCTTTCTCCCCCTCTCTCATTTCCTCTCCCTCCCTCACCCTAACCCTCTCTTTCTCTCTTTCCCTATTAGATTTAATGATTTTTCTATTTTTCTATTTTTCTCTCTCCTCTCTCTCTCATTCCCTTTTCTATGTCCTCTCCCTCTCTCATTTCCATTTCTCTCTTTCTCCCCCTCTCTCATTTCCTCTCCCTCCCTCTCCCTCCCTCACCCTAACCCTCTCTTTCTCTCTTTTCCTATTAGGTTTAATGATTTTTTTCTCTTTTTCTCTCTCCTCTCTCTCTCATTCCTTTTTCTCTCTCCTCTCCCTCTCTCATTTCCGTTTCTCTCTTTCTCTCCCTCTCTCATTTCCTGTCCCTCCCTCACCCTGACTCTCTCTTTCTGATCTCTTTCTCTATTAGATTTAGTGATTTTTTTCTCTTTTTCTCTCTTCTCTCCCTCTCTCATTTCTCTTTCTTTGTTTCTCTCCTTCTCTCATTTCCTCTCCCTCCCTCACCCTGACCCTCTGTTTCTCTCTTTTCCCATTAGGTTTAATGATCTTTCTCTCTTTTTCTCTCTCCTCTCTCTCTCATTCCTTTTTCTCTCTCCTCTCCCTCTCTCATTTCCTTTTCTCTCTTCCTCTCCCTCTCTCATTTCCTCTCCCTCCCTCGCCCTCACCCTCTCTTTCTCTTTTTCCCTATTAGGTTTAATGATTTTTCTCTCTTTTTCTCTCTTCTCTCTCTCTCTCATTTTTTTCTCCCTCCTCTCCCTCTCTCATTTACCTTTCTCTCTTTCTCTCCCTCTCTCATTTCCTGTCCCTCCCTCACCCTAACCCTCTTTTTTTCTCTTTCTTCATTAGATTTAATAATTTTTTTCTCTTTTTCTCTCTCCTCTCCCTCTCTCATTTCCCTTTCTTTCTTTCTCTCCCTCTCTCATTTCCTCTCCCTCCCTCACCCTGACTCTCTCTTTCTCTATTTTTCCATTAGGTTTAATGATTTTTCTCTCTTTTTCTCTCTCCTCTCTCTCTCTCATTTCTTTTTCTCTCTCCTCTCCCTCTCTCATTTCCTTTTCTCTCTTTCTCTCCCTCTCATTTCCTCTCCCTCCCTCGCTCTCACCCTCACCCACACCCTCTCTTTCTCTCTTTGCCTTCCTCTCTCTCATTTCCTTTTCTCTCTTCCTCTCCCTCTCTCATTTCCTCTCCCTCCCTCGCCCTCACCCTCACCCTCACCCACACCCTCTCTTTCTCTCTTCACCTATTATGTTTAACATCTTATTTCTTTTTCTCTCTCCTCTCATTCTCCCTTTTCTCTCTCCTCTCCCTCTCTCATTTCCTTTTTCTCTCTTCCTCTCATTCTCTCATTTCTTCTCCCTCCCTCTCCCTCTCTCATTTCCCTATTATGTTTTTGTCTCCCCCCCTCTCCCTCTCCCTCTCTCATTCCCTCTCTCTCTCCCTCCCTCTCCCTCTCTCATTTCCTCCCCCTCCCTCTCCTATTTCCTCCCTCTCCCTCTCCCTCTCCCTCATTTCTTCTCCCTCTCTCATTATATATAAATTATAAAAAAAATAAATAAAAAAGAGAGAGAATACACTCTCTCTTCCTCTCTTTCTCTCATTTCATCCCCCTCCCTTTTCCATTTCCTCCCCCCCCCCTCTCTCTCTCTCTCTCTCTCTCTCTCTCTCTCATTTCTTCTCCCTCTCTTAATATATATATACAAATCATATAAGCAAAAGTAAAAGAGAGAGAGAATGCACTCTCCCTCCCTCTCCCTCTCTCATTTCCTCCCCATCCCTCTCCCTCTCCCTCTCTTTCTCTCCCTCTCTCATTTCCTCCCCCCTCCCCCTCCCTCTCTTTCTCTTTCTCTTTCTCTCTACCTCTCTCATTCCCTCTCCCTCTCCCTCTCTCATTTCCTCTCTCTCTTCCTCCCTCTCCCTCTCTTTAATTTCCCTCTCTTTCTCCCTCTCCCTCTCCCTCTCCCTCTCCCTCATTTCTTCTCCCTCTCTCATTATATACAAATTATACAAAAAATAAATAAAAAAGAGAGAGAATACACTCTCCCTCCCTCTCGTTCTCTCATTTCATCCCCCTCCCTCTTCGATTTCCTCCCTCTCCCTCCCTCTCCCTCTCTTTCTCTCCCTCTCCCTCCCTCCCTTCCCCTCCCTCTCCCATTTCCTCCCTCTCCCTCTCCCTCTCCCTCTCTTTCTCTCTCTTTTCCTCTCCCTCTCTCAATATATATACACAAATCATATAAGAAAAATTAAAAGAGAGAGAGAATGCACTCTCCCTCCCTCTCCCTCTCTCATTTCCTCCCCATCCCTCTCCCTCTCCCTCTCCCTCTCCCTCTCCCTCTCCCTCTCCCTCTCTTTCTCTTTCTCTTCCTCTCTCATTTCCTCCCCCTCCCTCTCCCTCTCTTTCTCTTTCTCTTTCTCTCCCCCTCTCTTTCTCTTTTTCTCCCTCCCTCTCCCTCTCCCTCTCCCTCTCCCTCTCCCTCTCCCTCATTTCCTCTCCTAAACAAGCAAAAGAAGGAGAGAATTAAACCCTAAACAAGCAAAAGAAGGAGAGAATGGACTCACCGATGAGATATGGCGAGGGTTTGGCAGCTCCTCTTCACGATGAAGGCTCCTCCTCTCCTTCGCGAACGGCGACGGTGGCGGTGGCAAGCCTTCTTCCTCTCTCTCTCTTTCACCCTCTATGCAAGACGGTCGCTCTCTCTCTCGCTCTCCCTCTTGAAATGTCTCACAAAAATGCGCGAAATGAAATGCGCTTGGGTTTCGACCGTGTTTTTTTCCCTGTGGGGACGTCGCTATTCCTGCATCGCTACCCGTCATCGCTATACCTCTCTTTCCTTGTAGTGACGAGCCTTCTAAGTGTATAAGTACAGATCCATATCACTGTGAGAATATTCCCATGAATGCAAGGCATCAAACTTGTGGTACCATTCCCTAGGTGCCTGCTTAAGGCTATAAAGGCTCTCTCTCAATATGCATGCTAGGTGGTCCTTGCCAAGTTTTTTTAACAAAGCCCTTAGGCTGCTCCATGCAAATCTTATTATGTAAGTCCCCATGAAGAAAAGATATCTTAACATCCATTTGATAAAGATCCAAGTCAAGCTGAGCAACCAAAGCCAGTACCAAGCATAGGGTAGTCATCTTTATAACAAAAGAAAAGACTTCATCAAAGTTTACACCATATTTCTTCTTGAAACCCTTAGCTACCAATCTGGCCTTGTATGTCGACTTGGAGCATCTAGGGGTACTTTTCAACTTGTACACCCACTTGCATGGAAAATCACATTTGCCACCAGACAAAGGAACTAAATCCCATATATGATTTTTTTTGTAGTGAGTCATACTCTTACTGCTTAACATGATCCATAGAGGGCTCAAACCATGTAGGCTGTTGTCTATCTCTAGTAGAGTACCTCAAGTCACCTCAAGTCACACTGTGGGGCATCTTGTGGAGCATGAGAGACCTAGGCCATTGGAGCATCAGCCACACTGCTGCTATAAGCTTTCTAGTTGGCTATATAGTAGCGAGAGGCTCCTCCTAAAATATCACCCTATGTACCTCAATGATATGCTCAAGCTAATTATGCATTTTATCCTCATGGAAGACATCATCATGGTTGCAAATCACCTTCCGAGCCTGTGGATCCCATAAGTGATAACCCATCTCATTCGCATCTCCACAACCAAGAAAGATGCATTTTCTAGACTTAGGATCTAACTTATTGCACTTATCCTTGGGAACATGGCAAAAAGCCTCACAACCAAAAATGTGCAAATGAGTATATGAGGGAGGTTTTCTAGACCATACCTCCTCTACAACCTAATAGTCAAGAGCAGTGCATAGGGACCGATTAATCAAGTGTACAGTAGTAGTAACTACCTTAGACCCAAAATGTTGTGGTAAACTGTATGGCTAAGCATACTGTAGACTTGCTCCAAAATTGTCCTATTCATGTGCTCAACCATACCATTCTAGGGTCGGGTATACGAGGCGGTCAACTAATGCTTATTCATGTGCTCAACCATACCATTCTAGGGTCGGGTATACGAGGCGGTCAACTAATGCTTAATATCCCTCTCATTACAAAACTACTCAAAGGCTTTAGAGACATACTCACCCCCATTATCTGACCTTATGTATTTCAGCCTATACTAGAATTGGTTTTCAACCAAAGTAAGCCAGCGCTGAGATGTAGCTAAGAATTCCAAATTCTGCTTTATAGGATATGCCCAAATCTTATGTGTATAGTCATAAATGAAGGTAACAAAATATCTTGTGCCACCTAACGACTTGTAGGGCATGGGACCACATATATCCAAATGAATGAGAGCCAATGGCTCACCCATACGTGTCATACTAGACTTTTACATGTTTGCCTGCCATATAAACCATTATTACAAGACACAAAGCACTTATAGTCAAGGGGTAGAAGATACTACAAACAAGTAAGCATTTTCGTTCCTTTCAAGGACATATGCCTAAGGCGATGATGCCATAGAGATATATGGGAAATTGCATCCATTGCTAAAATATGGTCAATTGACCTAGATACAAGCAAGAGGTAGAGAGTATTGGACTTAGCACCACGTGCAATGACAAGATTCCCATGGATAATCTTCCATTAGAAATCACCAAAAGAAACAACATAGGCTACATCATCCAAAGTACCAGCAAAGATAAGGCTCTCTGTGAGAGGCAGTAGATGACACATATCATGAAGAGTAAACATGTAACCTGAATTAAATTGCACCTAGACATCACCAATACCAACTATCTCCAATGCCAGGTCCTTACCCAAAGGGACAGATCCAATCACACTACGATAGGAGTGAAACCACTCTTTGTGAGGTGTCACATGAAAGAAAGCCTTTGAATCTATCAGCCAACACTGAGTATACCCTAACAAAGCATCAATTATCTATAAAGTATCAAGAGAAGAAGTTGCAAGGATGAAATTATTATCAGAATCAATTTGCATAAACATTAATCTCTTCAATCTTAACACCTAACTTTCTAGGGACAATGTTGCGATTATCATTTTTTTCATGTACTTTACCCTTGCCCTTTTCCTCGCACTTGTCTTTGTGCATTTTATGGCATTGTGACTGAATATGTCTTGCTTCCCATAGTAATGACAAGTCAATGAGGAATGATGGCCATGAAACTTACTATGAGACTATCCATGTGACTAAGAGCAAGACTATTGAGAGTCTCTCCCACGGTGGGCATTATTGCTCCTACCATTATTGCCTCTAACTGTAAAAGCATGAGAGGTATGAGAAGCATCGATATTATTTTTGTTAACCTCTTCAATCAAGAGTGTATCTTCTATATCCTGCAATTATACCCCATCAATAGGCATATTGGCCCACATAGCAGTATGAAATGTATCCCATGATTTAGGCAATGTAACTAAGAAGAGCAAGGGAAGAAGAGGCAAATTAAATCCCCTGCGAAGACAAATGACTGATAATGGAATGAAAATAATTTAAGTGAACTGACATTGAAGTGCCCTCCTTCATGTGCGAAGGTCCATGAGTTGCTTCAACCAATACATCTGAGAAGTGGGGCTTTACTAGTCATAGATATTGCAAATCTTTTTCCATAAGTCCCATGCAGACTACCCATCAGAGACCATTATAGAAGACCTACTTAGAGAGGGATAATATGATAGTGAACTTATTTAGGTCATTTAATTCAGCCCAATCTTCTACATCAATAAGTTTGGGCTTGATACCCTTATGTTTTAAATGCCTAACTGCATTTTTTCACTAAAACTTGCCAAATTTGGGTAATCTAGTAACTTAGTTAGTACCATCCATCTTGTCAACATTAAAGATAGCACTATCACTCAAGCCACTAGTCATAATGAAGACAACCAAGTGCACAAACTGCCAAAGTAGGCTATTGTAATTACTGCAAACAACCCTAAAACCACTGGTAAATCAAGCTGAAAAACAAGGGTACTAACCATGTAATGAACTATCCACAAACTCAATGCAAAGAACTATCAAATGGAGGTGACTGCTTGCATAAACAGTGCAGGAAATTGCAATTATAGCATTGCTAAAAATGAAGTATAATAGTAAGAAATTGCAACTGCCAAGGAGTAGCTCCAACTAGCAATCAGTGAATATATGATTGGTACCAAGAATTTTCAAAGAATCAGTGTATCTGACTCAGATACATCCCACAAGCATAACCATCATGCATAGAGTGGGTCTCAGTAGGGGTAATAGAAAAGACCAACTAAAGGCACAACGGATTGAGCAATGTAACAGATACTCAATACATATCCAACCAAGATGTATACATCATTGACAGCATTGTGAAAAAGATAGGTGTTGGCCCAAGAGAAATGTTATATCAGCCCACTAAGCATCAATTGTATGCATAAAGCATGTATATGTCACCAAGTCCCACAGTCTCAATGGAAGACCCTCAAGTTCCAATTGCATGACCAAATGCTCAATGTAATATCCAAGTGTCAGTAATGGATCCTATTAGAACAAAAGTCGAATGCCAAACAAGCAAAAAAATCTCAAAACATCTTGTGGAAGGCATCCATACATCCAAGATCCAAGTAGCATATATTCAAGAGCACCTGGTCCAAGTAACTTACAAAGCTATTACTAGAGTATCAAACAACCATACATAAAAGTGAATGATAGCTAATGTCAAGATTCAAAGCTCAAATCTCAATTGAAAAGCAATTCAGAAGCATAACCAAGCATGTAAGTACAATGGTATATCCCAATGTAGCATCCAAAATGCTTGGGAAGCATACAAGAATAGGCATACAAGATCTCTGATAAAATAGTATGTTGCCCAATTATTCCAACGATGAAACAACCTTTGTAAATTGATCCAAATGAACTCACCAAGAAGTATCCCAAGCATCAAGCTAACATACAAGCATCCATATTAAGCCTCGGGAGCATCAAATAGGTAGAGATAAGCTCAATACTTGTTATCCATAGGCGCTATACAACACACCGCTATGAATACATAGTCAAGTACTAAAATAGGAAGACTCAAATCCAACTCCAAGAGCTAGTAACGAATGCTCGGGTGCCAAAGGGTGAATTCCCAAAGATTAGCCAAGGAGTAGAGGTTGAACGGGAGGTGCGAAAAGTACCAAATGAGGCAAAAATAGGGGCAGGGAGGACAACATGCACAAACATGTTGCCTACAACCCCTCTTGCTATAGCTATTGCTGCTCACAATGGAGCCCAAGGTAATGATTACTGGGGAGAGAAGGCTTGAAGTAAGCCTCAACAAGTCTTCTATCACCAGAAGAAGAAGAGCACTAAAACATATCTCTCCAAGCTGAGCCATGGCTACCATTACAACTATGAATTGACGCTTTTATCCACAAGTTAACAAGTTGAGATTCTCAATGTCGATGCAATGGCTTTGATACCAATTAAAGTGAGTGAGCCCTAAAGTGGAAGCACGGAGTGGAAGCAAGAGCTATGGTGGAAGGAGCACGAGCAAGAGAGAGAGACACACACAATGTGGGAACTCCAACGGTCACAATGTGTGACTAGCCTTCCCTTTATTCAAATGTCATTGAAAGAATAAAGAATGAAGTGACATTGATGGGCACTGCCACTTGCAGTGTATAGGTGTGTAGGTATGCAGATACTATCAATGTAACTAATACATGGGCAGTTAGGCACATGCGCATTTACCTCCAATAGCAAGTACTATCTTTAAAATTGGCTTGCAAATCTAGAACTTATTCAAATATGGATGGGTCTAGCAATAGGTTTCAAAAATGACTTCCATGAATGATGAAGTGGACATGAAATAGGTGAGAAGTGTAGTAGACTGAGTGAATTGGTGAATATGGAATTAATACTAATAAGCTAGAACTAATTTTGCTAAAGAATAAGTCAAAGGATAGCTTTAGGAAGATCAAAGGTCTCACTAGGACTATAGGTTGTAAGCATCACCATAGCAAGGGTCGCCATCTTAATTGTCTACATGATTGTCTTTTTTTTTCTTCTTCTTCAATGATTTCTTGGGTGTGTAGTGTGATGCTTGGAAGACCATCAAATTTAAAAGAGAAGCCTATATAAACAAGTGGTGGGTTTACTTCAACGTAGCCATATCTATTAGAGCAACATGTATGAATTCATATGCTTTTGAAAGGATATGAAGCATTAGTTCATGGACTAGTTATAAATTAAAAAATTGCAGGTTTGATCAGATATATAGAGCTTTGAGTTGTATATAGAGTAGTTGGTTTGTATATGTTTGAAACATGGAATTTATATTAGACTATGGAAAATCAATTAGTGAGCTACTAGGCCATCTAACTGTAGATGGAATGGAAGAGGATTGGAAAATTTTTGTTGAAAATTGCAATTTTGTAGAAACTATTTTGGTGGTTGAGTTAACAGTGATCTTTTGGGAAAATCTCAGCCATGTTTGGGGCAAGTGATGAGGAATGAGTTAGAAGATACATCCCACCTAATGTGACTACTGAAGTTTTGAGAGGCTTCAACCTATTATTTGGAAGGTAGGCAATAAAACAAGCAGCCAGTGGCATAGTATGTGAAAGTAATCAGTAGTGCTCTAGAACCAACATCAGTACCACATAACCCAATTCAAGGTTACAAATCAGAAGAAGGTAATCAAGTGTGGTAGCAAGGCTATTGGGCTGTAAGGGTGTGGCAGTGATGAAGCTGGGGATGCAAGACCAACATAGAGGTTAGGAAGGATCAAGGAGGCATCAAGACTATTAGCACCACCACTCCAATGCATCAATGGCAGCTTGTAAAATGAATATCAAGAGCAACCATGTTGGAGTTTCATTACAATGATCACACACAAGGACGAGTCCTCTCTTTAGCAACAACATAAATTACTACTTCTACTCATTGAGTTGTCTAATGATTACACATTTAGAACTAGTCATTGGTCTACTGTAGATATTGGAAAGAACTTATTTCTTCAGCACAAGTAATCATTGTTTCTTTAAGAGACTACATGAACAATTGTAGATTAGAGTGGTAGTTAGTGAAGAGCAAACAGGGACATATTTTGCATGTGAAGCATCATTATCAATATTTTTTGTAAGAAGATCCTAATAACCAAAGTAGTTTTGAGGATATATATATATAACGTGTATGAAGTAAGCATCATTACTCACTATGCTTGGGATGAGCATTGCATACAGAATGTTTTCCCTTTTGTGTTGCTTCTGCACATATTGCTAGGTTTTCATGCAATCAAAATGTCAGTCAATAGTTAATGAAGATGGAATTATACTTTTTATGGTAATTTTTAGCTTTCAAGAATTGTTCCTACATATCATACACATCCAAATGTTTGGTTTCTCTTTTTTGCTTCCACAAATGATATGGTTGATTGCTTTTCATTGATAGCAAATGTTCTATATTCAGATTATGGGCTTTTTCTTACAATGCTATGTCATGGTTGGTTTTATGAATAGGCTAGAACAAGAAGAACAATGTTAAGTAAAAAAACTTTCTTTTTTGTATTCCATTAGAACTTTTATTGAGTAGCTTTATCTAGTTAATTGAGATATGTTAATGTTATTGACAATAGGTTGCGACTATGATAGCTACTAAAGTGACAAGTACATTGCTATGGAGGCATGTGTGTTTCATTAGCATCCATTGTAATCCATTGCAAAATGTGTGGTTTTGCTTCTTCTTGTTTCCAAATTGATTTGCTTTATTTCTCAAATTTAATAGTTGATGTTTTTTATATTCAAAATTTAGGATTTTTCTTGCAATGGTCCATCATGGCTGGTGCAATAAACATGCTACAATAAGAAGGACAATGTCAGATAAATTAAGCTTCCTTATTTGTAGGCTATTCAAACTTTTATTAGGTTTCTTTTATTAGTTAATTGATATACATTGATCCTATCAAAAAAAGGATATGGCAATGATAACTATTGAAGTGACAATATGGCAAACAATAGAATGCAATAATGATAATTGTTGAAGTGACAATAAGTAGGTTGCCCTAGGTGCATATGTGTTTCATTGGTACTGGTTGTAAGTGATAAGTTGTAGGTCATAATCACATGCCTTTGTACAAAGCAATCTCATTTGATCCATATTGCAGGCAATTCATTCTCCAAGTTGAATTTAAATCTATATTTCACACATGATAATTGATGGGGTGGGACTATTGTGAAGTTGGTTTGATCTTTCTTTCTTAAGTTGGTGGATTTACTTCCAATGTTGGCACTTCCACATTTAGTTACACTTGCTTATGAAATCTTGGCAACATGGGAGCATCTTGAAAGGGAGAAGAAATACATATTTAGACTGCTCGAGAAGGTATATTGGGAACTATTGTTATTCTTGGCAATGTATTGGTAGCTATGCATGCCACAATATTTGATAAGCTTCCAAGGTGTAGGTCCCCTTTAGTGCACAAAATGTTGGATAAGCCTTGCATAGTCATGGTCAAGAAATGTTGAGTTGCTTTGGGTGGATGGTATGCAATGACTTCTCTTTCGACATAATGACATTTTTCTTGTAGTAGAGCTAAGGAGGCCAACTGATGCAAGGAGGCATATTCCACGGTGGATTTCGTGAGGTTTTACGATGGATTTTGTAAAATTATATTTATTTGTCGGGGCTCGTACACAAGGTGGATTTCTTGTGCAAAAAGTTGATGGGGGTGCCTGTCCTTTTCGAGTGTCATGTTAATTTAATGTACAAGTGGGTGATTCCATAGCGGGTGATTTCGCAAAATACATATTTAAATTAATGGACATTTATGAGTTTAGAGTGCGCACTTGTATTAAATTAAGATTAAGACAGAGTTTCAACCTATTTTTTTAATTTGTAGCTGAAGATTGTTAGGTATTCACTTTTGTCGATTTAATTTTATTATTTTCTAACAGTTGTGAATGCTTCAGTTGATGTGTAGAGCAAGCGGTGGTGGTGCTGGGAAGCACTAGACGATAGCGTGTATTCAAGTTATTTAGAAGAAATTATCATTTTTAATGGGTGCACGTCTTAGGCGTGGTGCCAATATTTATTTTGACGCGCTTATTTATTGAAGCGCTTGACATATACTTATTATTTTGTATGCACATGGGTGCATGATTTAAATATTCATTATTGGTCATTGTATTTGGGCACTACTCGACTCTTGGGGCGCCCAACCGCTTTATTCTTTATTTGGACAAAAGCAAGCACAAAAGCTAAAGCATGCTAATTGTAAATTTGGGCTATTTTTGAGCTTGGAGATGAATAAAATATTAAATACATGCTTTGTGGAGCGCTCATACAATGCATGGGGGAGATTGTACCCAATTAGTTTTTTGCTTCATGTCATGCAAGTCTATTCTCTTGGATTTTGATAAAAAAGTAGAGTTCTTTATTCTTGGGGACCTTCCGACGCTTGCTACGTATGCATATGGCATTCGATTTATGCACCAATGGTATCAGAGCAAAGCTGAGATCAAGGGCTTTCAATCGCTTATCATCTCGCGTGAAGGCGAAGCTCCTCGAATGATCGAGCTTTACAGTCAGTATTGTGACAATCCGTCAATACCAGCGTGTTCGTGGCAGTGAAGAACCCCCTGCTGTGCTATCAGAAGGACCACTCCTTTGTTGATGGAGGACCACTTGGGAAGCTCCCTTATCAACACGTTTTTTTAAATTAGTTAGCAAAGAAAAGAAGCTTCATTAAGTTTAATATTGATTAAGCTTAAAAAGCTTAAAAGAAAGCTTAAGCTCAAAAGTTTAATCAATTACGGTGGCAACACGCACTCACGGTCGTCGATGTCAGCTACCAGGACGATATGCCGCTATCCTCAAAATGATTGATTAAAATCATTAAGTTTTTAAGCTTAAAGTTTCTAAGATTTTCTAAAGCTTAAATATTCCACTCTTCAATCTCTCCCATAACATTAATTCACAATGGTTAATCCGGAATTAGTTTTCGACCTCCCTGCAAGCCCCTGTTCACACCTATGTTGTAACAGAGACGAATTTCAGCAAAGTAGAGAATCACACAGAGACTATACGGAAGACGTATCCGCTTGGAAGAAGGCCGATATCAATTTCCGTACCGCGAAGGAGAAATATTGCTAAAAAGCCATTTAAAAAAAATACAAGGATTGTAAACCCGATCTTGAGCTACGCTTATCCTGCTAATAGGATTTCGAGTGTGTGAGGTTGTTTGAAATTTTGCAATATGACCGATCAAAATATGGAAGATCTTATGGGGGTGGCCGAAGGTGATTTATCGGAACCAATGATGGAGCAAAAACTGGACCTAATTATGATGCAGCTTCAAGAGAAATGAAGAGCACATCAAACTTTGCAAGCTCAATTGGCCAATCTTCAATGATCTACTGTTGATCAAGATGGACCGCAACCTGAAGATGTTATACGATGCACGATCGATCCAACACTTGAAGCACAATCTATTCAGAAAGAAGCCACGATAAGTAAAAGAAATTTCAAATTTTGCACTTTCAATGGGTTACGTGATGAAAATACTATACTTGATTTTATTAGCCAGTTTGATGATTATTTCCATGAAGAACAATATGTCGAAAAAGACAAAATTAAGTGTGTTACTAATCATTTAGTGGATAGAGCATCCCTATGGTGGACTGTTGTCCGCAAAAGCATTGATTGTCCTACTACTTGGGAGACTTTTCAAAAGAATTTTTTGTAGAATTTTCTTCCACCTCAATTCCACAAAAAAGCAATCAAATAGTGGGATCTTCTGCAACAAAGAGATCGCGAGCCTATCTCACAATATACCGAGCGTTTTCTGGAATGCTTTATTGCAACTTTGAATGCTCAAAGATGTACATGAGGCAACCCATAAGTGCAAGTTTATGTCTGGTTTGCTTGGTCACTTCTATGCGAAAGTGAACATGTTCAAGCCAACGACTCTCTAGGATGCGATTTCCTTGACCCATGATGCTAAAGATAAAATTCGAGGACGAGAGAAGCGACCACAACAATTCTCATACAATGGTAACTTCGGTACAAAGCAATTCAATTCTAACTTTCGAAGATTCAATCAAAAGCACTTTGTTCCATCTTCAATCCATAAATCTTGGACACGACCCCCTGCTTTACCATCAAACAAAAATCCAAATCCTAAGCCATCTTTCCAGCCAAATCCCAACATTCCTAAACTTTCCGCTATTACCAATAATGTTTCTAAAGCCAAATCCATAGTCTATTATAAGTGCCATCAACTTGGACATCTAGCGGTGAATTTTCAATCCAAAAAGCTAATTGTTCACATCAACTACTTGGGAGCGATTGAAGATGAAGACCATGAAGAAATGCCAGATTTCATGGAAGATGATGACGATAACGACACTACTTCAGATACTTTACCAAGTATACAAAATCTCCATTCTTTATTAACGATGAAATGTCTTGTGCATGGTACAGAAAAGACTGTTTTACATGATGATGGGAGCACACACAATTTTATTTCTGCAAAATTGGTCAAAGAATTGAATTTACATACCGTTTCCACTCATTATCGCATCAAGGCTACATTCTTAGGCACTAGGTACAATGGAACACAAGAAGTGCATGACTTAGAAATTAAAATTGGTGATTATGCTGAACATAGTTGTTTGTTAGTTGTGCCTCTGCAATCTAGTGACATTATCTTAGGAATGCCTTGGCGTCATCAATATAATCTTGATATAGATTATTCCATGCATTTAATGAACATTCATTCTCACGGGAAACAAATCACATTGCATGGTATGCACACTTTTGAAAATTTTCCATTGCTTAGTCATACACAGGCTAAACGTGCATTAAGAAAAAGTAGCAAATCCTACTTAATCTAGGTGAGTGAAATTGAAGTTAAAGAAAATAAGATGCATCCTAGGCATACACAATTTCTTTCACAATTTAAAGATTGTTTTGTTGCTGACTTACCACCTGATTTACCACCCACGCCTCTTGAAGATCATAGAATAGACTTAATTCCAGATTCTCAACCACTATGTAAAGCACCTTATTGACATAATCAAATTGAATAGAAAGAAATTCAAACTCAAGTTGAAGAATTGTTAACTTGAGGACTCAGTATGCCCAGTAGTTCTCCATTTAGTGCACATGTCCTATTAGTTAAAAAGAAAAACAATACCTATAGGATGTGCATTGATTATCATGCCCTAAATAAGATAACTGTCAAGAATAGATATCCAATTTCTAGGGTAGACGACCTCATGGATAAACTACAAGAGGCTGCAATATTCAGTAAAATAGATCTTAAATTTGGATACCATCAAGTACGACTAGACACATCTGATATTTTCAAAATTGCATTTAGAACTCAATTTGGACATTATGAATTCCTTATTATGCCTTTTGGTTTAACTAATGCACTAACCACATTCAATCGTATGATGAATCACATATTTTTAAAGCATCAACATTGTGTCATTGTTTTCTTTGATGACATATTGGCTTTCAGTAAGAATGAGAATGAGCATTATGAACATTTATCCTCGGTTTTTAAATTATTGAAAGAGAATCAATTATATGCTAATCCTGAAAAGAGTGATTTTTTCCAAACCCAAATTGAATACTTAGGACACATTGTTTCATCTGAAGGTATTTAAGTTGACCCTAAAAAGACAAAAGCAATTTTGAATTAGTCGATACTTAAAAATGTGCATGAATTACGTTCTTTCTTAGGTCTTGATAGCTTTTACAGAAAATTTATGAGAATTTTTTCATTGCTTGCATTACCTTTGACAAAATTATTAAAGAAAGGTATTGTATATCATTGGTCTGAAAATCAACAAAATTCTTTTGATTTATTAAAACATGCCTTAACCCATGCTCCTATATTGCAACTCCCTGACTTTAATAGACCATTTTTCCTAGTAGTCACTGACGCTAGTGGATTAGGAATAAGAGCTGTCCTTATGCAAGATTCCCATTCCATAGCCTACTCTAGCTGCAAACTCAAACCCTCTGAACTTAAGTATTCTACCTATGATAAGGAATTGCTAGCTATAGTACAAGCTTTACGTCAATGGAAGCACTATTTAATGGGATCTGAATTCATGATTAAAATTGATCAACAAAGTATCAAATATCTCCTTAGTCAGTCACAAATCTCTGACCGACATATTAAATGGGCTACTTTTATTCAAAGTTTTCATCCACTTATCCAATATCAACCCATAAAAGAAAATGTTGTTGCCAATGCCTTGAGTAGAAGACCAACTATTCATAATATTTTTGTGATATCTTTTGATTCTCTTATCCCTATGAAAGATACCTATGATCAAGACCCTAGTTTTCAAGCTGATTGGAATAAATTAATTGCCAATAACTGGATTCTGATCGATTCATTGTCTTATGCTGATGGATTCATGTTTTATGAGAAAAGGTTATATGTAGCTGTTCGATTTAGATCATTTGTGTTGCATGAAATTCATTGTCCCCTATATCAAGGCCATAGAGGTATTATTTCCACTTTACATACATTGGCTGAAGATTTCTACTGGCCACATATGGAATCTGATGTTTCTAGCTTTGTATACGAGTGTTTAATTTTTCAAAGAGTTAAGCGACACCATGGTAAGCAGTATGGTTTGTTAATGCCTTTACCAATTCCTGAACGACCATGGGAACATATTTCAATGGATTTTATTACTGCTTTGCCTAACACTCATGCTAATCACGATATGATTTGGACTATTGTAGATTGGTTTAGCAAACATGCATATTTCATTCCATGCAAGAAAACGTTAACTGTATCTCAAGCTGCTCAATTTTTTATGAAAACTATTTTCACTAACCACAGTTTACTAAAAGTTATTATTTTTGATCGCGATTCTAGATTTTGCAATAATTTTTGGACTACTTTGTTTGTTAATTTAGGAACAAAGATCGATTTTTAATATGTATTTCATCCTGAAACAAATAGACAAACAGAAGCTACAAACAATACAAGCTTGGATCTTTTACATGCATACACAATTTCAAAACCACAAACATGGGATACACACTTGCATTTACTTCAGTTTGCATACAATTACACAGAACACACATTTTGAAATCATTTATGGATATAGATAACCTACACCGATTACTTCATAGTCAAACAAAGTTAAAGTTGTTGATGATATTGCCAATATGCATGCTATTATTTTTGATGAAGTTAAAGATATGATTTCAAAAGCCCAACAATCATATACTAAACAAGCAAACAAGAAAAGAAAAGCTATGAATTTCATAATTGATGATTATGTTTGGTTACACATTGAAAAGCGAGGACTACAAAGTATTGAGAAACACCCTGTTGTAAAGTTAGCTCCTAGATTTTATGGACCTTTTAAAATCATTCACAAAATCAATGACAGTGCTTTTAAATTAGAATTACCCCAACACTGGAAAATCCACAATACTTTTTATATCAGTTTGTTATGACCTTTCAAAGGCCAATTACCTGTCCACCATGTTTATGAAAATCCTCCTTTGTTAAAAGAAGAAACTAAAATCCTTGAACTCAAAACAATTTTAGACATTGATTATATGACCATTAGAACTAGCCGTAGATATTCTAGATATTTGGTGAAATTTAAAAATCATCCTGTTGAAGAGGCCCAATGGATGCACGCTCGTGACCTAAGTGCTTATCCCTCACTGCTCGCTCCACATTGAGCTAATAGCAATTGAGGACAATTGCTATCTCACCCTGGGGGTATGATGCTAGGAGGCATATTCCACAGCGGATTCCGTAAAATTATATTTATTTGCTGGGGCTCGTACACAAGGTGGATTCCTTATGCGAAAAGTTGATGGGGACACCTGTCCTTTTTGAGTGTCATGTTAATTTAATGTGTAAGTGGGTGATTCCGCAAAATACATATTTAAATTAATGGACGTTTATGAGTTTAGAGTGTGTAATCGTATTAAATTAAGGTTAGGATAGAGTTCCAACCTATTTATTTATTTTATAGCTGAAGACTACTAGGTATTCACTTTTGTCAATTGAATTTTATTATTTTCTAACAATTGTGAATGCTTTAGTTGATGTGTAGAGCAGGCGGCGGTGGCATTGGGAAGCACTGGGCGATAGCATGTATTCAAGTTATTTAGAAGAAATTATCATTTTTGATGGGTCCTCGTCTTAGGTGTGGCGCTAATATTTCTTTTGAATCGCTTGACATATATTTATTATTTTGTATGCGCATGGGCACACGATTTAAATATTCATTATTGGTCATTGTATTTGGGCATTGCCCGACTCTTGAGGTGCCCAACTACTTTATTCTTTATTTGGACAAAAGAAAACACAAAATCTCAAGCATGTTAATTGTAAATTTGGGCTATTTTTGAGCTTAGAGATGAATACAATATTAAATACATGCTTTGTGGAGCACTCACACAAGGCATGGGGGGAGATTGTACCCAATTGGTCTTTTTGCTTCATGTCGTGCAAGTCTATTCTCTTGGATTTTGAGCAAAAATTAGAGTTCTTTGTTCTTGGGGACCTTTCGACGCTCACTACGTACGCATACGACATCCGATTTGCGCATCACTAACAATGTGTACTAATGTTGAAAGAAGTGGTTACTACAAAGGCTTGATTGAGCACACAAGTATGGAGGCCAAAACCTGGTGCAATTGCAAAATAAAAAACAATTTGATGAGCTATTTGATTCAACTATAGACTCTTAAACTTGTAATGTGTACTCAAAATTGGCATGGTGAGGTAGTAATTGGTTGCTTTCAAAGGATGTGGTGCTAGGCCTTTCTCATGTTGGATACATCATCACTTGCATCTTCAAAGTTATGTGCTAACATAGTAACAACTAGGAAAGACAAAAATTGATGCTAGTATTATCACAAGGGATTGTCTTTGTAAACATTTTGTGCTCTAGATTCTATGATGGATGTACATGCCAATATGGTGCAAACCTAAAGCATGAATGGTGTAAAACTTGAGGGACAAGGGGAGGAAACATGGAACCACTTTGGATGGGTATCTTGAAAAAGCGTATTTGTGAATAGAATCATGCTTTCTCACATCTTAACATGTGATAGCATAAAAGAAGTTGGAAAGGGTAAAAAAGTGCATGCTTTGATTGCCAATGAGGGACCATTAAGAGATAATATCAATCTTGGCATTGCATTCATGGATATGTTGCTACATGTGGTGAAATGGGAAAGAAAAATAATCATTTGAAAATCTTGCTCTTTGAGATGTAAATCCCTTAAGAGTGTGTAGTAATTAATGTATGCTTATCAGGTAAAGGAGTGATCATGTACTGTAGGTGTTTTAATGGACTGCCTCTAAATGCAGTGACCTTACTTGCATCTTGAATGCCTATGATAGCATGGGAGCCATCGAGAAGGCAACATAAAAACATTTGAAGGTTGGTAATAGCAGTGGGTAAGTACAAACAAGCATTGTGCTTGACATCATAGTAGATATGTATGCCAAATTTGATGCAATTGCAGAGTCTTGAAGATGACTGGGTTTATCTATTAACATAAGATAAGTAGTGTATTTGATTTGGTTTAAGCTCAAACTAACCACTAATTATTGAATCATGTGTTTTAGAGTTTTTAAAACTAGTTTAGGTGGAGTAATATGTTCATTAATCCCTACCTAAGAATGGCTTGGAATTCCCTATGTAATTCCCCAGTTAGAAATTAATATATGTAGGATTTATGCAAACTAGGGAAAATAAGGCATTCCCTACTTATGGCACCTAGGAAATGATCTTGAGAAAGTTTTCCTACATAGGAAATGGATTTTCCCTACATACAAAATTGTAATATTTCTTGATTTGATTTCCTAGATACTCTTAGTAGGAAATGTCCCATTTTCCCTGGTTTTTACATTCCCTACTTATAGTCATTTTCAACTAGGGAATTCCACAAGGAATTCTCCTTATTTCCTATATAGGAAATGATTAAAATATCCTTAATTACTCATATGGAAGATGCTTTATATGGCCTTTACCTTTGGTTTTATTCACATATAGGGAACCTACAATAGAACATCTAATCATAAAACACTAAATTTGCTAGCCCATAACACCAACTATAGCTCCTACTACAAAGGCTCCCAGATCAACATGTCAACCGCTTCTATAGTTGTCTTCACGATCAAAACATTGATAGGAACTCAGTCATCATAATGTTGCCTTAGTAGCTGGAAAATATCCTCCATGTGACCATTACAAGCACTCACCTATTCTTACTCTTCTTTTGTTGACATATCGAGCTCCACTCGTGATACGCCAGGGTGACCGTTGTGTATTTATGTCACCGACTTGTCAGTTGCAGATGCGGTTGGTACACCGCCCCTGAATAATAGCTACATGATAGCTATCCTTATCTACTCTAGTTCGTGGCTCAGTTAGTATGCCACCTTAGTTAGTTGAGTTTGGTTTTGAGACCCATATCTAGGGTTCTTCTATTTCTTTGTACTTGAGTTCTTTTGGCTTACACAACTAAGAAGAGGAAAACTGTTTTCAGCCTCCACCTTGTGTGTCTTCCCCCATTGTGCAAGCAAGAAAGCTTCAAGCGAGACTCCTTCCTTCTCTCCCACAATCTTGACACTTTGGATGCTTCAGTGACCTATCCAGGTTGTAGATAATCTCTTCCTCTATGTGGTTCCACCTATAAGAAATCATATATATAACGTGCGTTCAAATGATATTAAGAAATACCCTTTCTTTACATGCTATAAGGCCTTAAAAAGACTCCTTTTACTTTACTAAACTTATGGATTTTTATTTTTTTTTAAAATTAAAAAACCCCTTTTGTAAATATAGTTATGTGTACCCTTTCTTTTGAACTCACATGGTACCTTATTTGTTCTGTAAACTGGACTCTATGGGGCTTCCCCTTGCTTGCATCTTTGGCTCCACAATGTATGCCATAGATAAGGATTATGATTAGCTTTTGGGCCAGGCTTCAATAATGCCTCTTGTGTTCTCTTTAAAAAATACGACTATAGTGGGTTAGCCTTTTGTGTTTGATAATAATAAATCTCTCTAGTAGCAGTCGATGCTACTCATTCTTTCCACTCTAGCCGAGAATATAGCCACGGTGGCCTACTTCTATTCATCTGTTGGCAACTCAACCCTACAACCCTTGAAATAGACAACTACCCTCCTTTAGTTAATTGTAGTCCGCCACTCAAGTTGCCGCCCTAGATTTGATGATAACTGATGCTCTTCCATGGTGTAGATGATGTCTCTTTGTCCCTCACATGCATAAGCCAGGCCTCCCTTTAAATTCATTGCCTCCTGTGCTGATCCAATATCAATGCTCCCTTTGGATCATTGCATGCAATCCCCGTGAGCCCTCTTCATTGGGATGATGTTATATATCGGCATGTGCTAATATGTATCACGTGTAGTGTCGGTGACCTTGTAATTTTTAGGGTCGCATTAGTTTTTTTAATATATGAATTTACTAAATTCATGTTATGTCAACTAACGTGCATGGGTGAGATGGTAGGGTGTTTGTCGATCAACTGGAAGGCGTGGGTTCAATTCTTGGCATCAGCATCATATCATTTTGGCCTAAATGGAGGGCTTTTCATTGTCATGGGTTGTAACCAGGTGCCACATCACCAGTTTTGGTAGACCAAGATTTAACGTGAGCCTCTTCATTGATGATGAATGTCACCCCAGACTGCTGTCTTGCCTTCCTTGTCTTCCCTCCTTTATTGTTGATACTATAATTGCACCATTAGACTTGAAACTTATATAGGCCCGGAGCCTCCCTCCAAAGATGATTATGTCAGTTATTACGAAATGATAGTGAGATGGCTCCTCCTCTAGTCCTATAATGCATGCTTTTCCACCCCCTTTCTCATCATTGAGCTCTCCCTTCTTATTGATATTGATAACCTATAGTTTCTCTCCCTTTGCATAGGATCAATTCAAGTCCGGGGCGCCAATGCCGCCCCCGCACACCCCCCCACCACCACCACCCCCCCCCCCCCCCCCCCCCCCCCCCAAGGCTCCCCCTTTTTGAAGATGACTTGCACTATTAGTCTTCTTCCCCTTGTCTTTGCAACTTTCAAGCAACTGCATCATGAAACCTCAAAATTTCCCTTGAAGATGAGAACCCTAGCATGTAGTGATCATGAGATTATGCTATAGTTTTATTATCAGAGCTATACTTGATCACCACTGCACATAAATCCTGGTTAACTTCCTCTCCATAATTGCAACTCCTTGAAAGTATAATGGCCACCTTTGATAATAACCACCAAGTCCCATGTAGGAATTATTATCCTTTAAAATATCACAACATTCTTATTCTTTAAAGGAATACACATGGCAAGGCTTATTTGAGTTCATAAACCTTAGGTCTTTCTTGACCTTGCGCCCCTAGTACATAACACCTTGGAGCTTGTATTCATTGTAGTTGTTTTTTCCCAAATTTGTAGACCTACCATACTTATTTTGTGCTTACACATTCATAGAAGAGAAAAGTTTGCTATTGATGTTCATATGTACACCTATATATTCAAACTTTACATTATTTAGGGGGAGCCATTGAGAATCGTTTAATAGATGTAGTGTTGCCCAAAAATGGGTGAGAACATAAAATAGGTCTCATTAGGCTTTCTATTCTTAACTGGGTTAAAAACTAAAAATTTTCAAGGGGTTAATTGGAATTAATGATTACTTTTTCCTTTCAGTTCTTCCAATTTTCCTGCTTAGTCTAAATGAGAGTAGTTCTTCAGTGTCCTTAAACCTCATCTATGAAAGTTACAACCTAGAAGGTGCGATCCTATATTTGATAAGAAACTATTGTATCCATTAGCCTTATTACATTTAGAGAAAAAATGGTCATGTAAACTTGATCTAGTACAAGTTTTTCATATATATGACAATAAACTACTTACTACCTTCCCAAAATTGGTCATATTGTAAATATTAGCAAATAAATTTGATTTGGCTTTTCCAATGGATAGGATTCATTAAAAAACATGTGAGGAGGATTATACATTTCATTGTAGATTTATCATTGCAAACTTTACTACAACTATTAAAGAAACCACAATTGGATTATCAAAGCACTTCAAGTGGGGACCTTGAAATGTTTCATACGTGACAGTACCATTGACACCATCCAATGTGTAATGCCCCCAAATCAATCCACATTGGATGAAGCAAACCCCTATGAGAAGATGTGTTTTCACAATGGGAAAGGAAAATTCAAAATAAATGGCAATGTGAAGTTGTAGGCCATCTCACTTGGCATCCTCTAAAAATGACAAAGATGACCCTTCAAGGGCAATTGATTTGTTAGGGAGTGATCAATTGTGAGTAATGTTAAGGAAAAAAATCACAAATTAATACTACTTCTAGTAATGATGATTTAGAAACAATTCAAAGATTAAGCAAGATATTCGAAAAACTGAGTGGAAATCATAAGCAATATTTGTTGATAAGGCAATAAAGAAGATATTGTAAGCACAAAAGGAAAGATCAAATTTCCAATTTAGAGACAAACGATATTTAGAAGAAATGTGATTTTTAGAAATGATTTTAGAAGAATATGAAAATCAGTTAGGGAACAAAGAGAAATTATTAGATTGATCCAGAATCTTGTTGTGGGGAGGTTTTGTAGAGCAAGAAAATGACGTGAAAATTCAAACATAGTTACAAAAACAAAAAGTTTCACAATAATCTCCGAGTTTGATTTTGACATCCTTGGTAACATCACAAATGGAAAGGTGTAATTATTCCCTTATGGGCAATAATATTGGTAGAAGTACCATTGATTCTCCAATGTTATATTATTTCTTTAAAAATCTAGATCAATCAAAAGGAAACATACCTACTCAATCTAAATGGTAGATTTATGCACTTACATCAAGAAGGAAACACATGAAAGAATGCAATAAAAGTGCATGTTGGCATTTATTCCTCCCCATCCAAAAGAGAAAATAATGGATTTCACTATTTATGGGAATGGAGTGGAACCATGACTTAAATTGTTCCATGGCATTGCCAGATTTCATATAACTTAAGAGATTTATTCATCATCTATACATAATCTAAGTTGCAGAATTCAATGAGAGAAATGTGAAATTTATACCCACTGATTCTTGAGCTTAAATATGTACATTTTCATTATGTTCTTTAAGATCAAGAATGTTTAGAAAGGCATAATAAAAGATTATAATCCTATTATCACACTTTAAAAAGTCAAGATCCAATTCTTAAATAAGCAAATGTTAATGGGAGAGATCCTACTATTTCTCCACACCAAATTGTGAGTATCCAAGAGTTAGGGATATTTGTAATTGTGAATCTCTGGGTAAAATTTGAGATATAGTATTGATGTGTTGAATTGCTACTATGAGATTGAGATTATTGAGGAGACTAAGCAAGATTTAGGTATTGTACCCTATATTCCTTCAGCTTTAGTGAATTTAGTAGTTGGAAGAGAAGAAAACATGAGAGACTAATGTAGAACATGGATTATTGGAAGATATTCCCATGTGAGAGGTGCTTACTGTTCCCTTGGTAAAACCTCAATGAATAGCTTCCCTTTATGTAGAAGAGCCAATCATAGAACTAGATAGACTAGAAATGACTGAAGGAAATTATTTAACCCTTAGAACCTAAATAGGGCCACGTGATCGAAAACATTTGATGATGTGTTATGATTACACATTGGGGTATCGGATTATTCTTATAAGGATCTAACATGCATTAAAGCTAAGCTAAGTCAACATTATATTGACTTAGAACTAGACACGAAACAAATCTGCCAATGTTAGAGAAGGATGAACCTTATATATGTGAAACTTGTTAAAGTTAAAATTACAAAGCTTCTGGATATAGGTTTTATATAGAAAATGGGTATCACCTATCATTGTAGGTCCTAAAAGGAATAGCAAGAAAAGTTGAATATGTGTTACTTATAAAAAGATTAATGAAAGAACACAAAAGGATAACTTTCCTTTGCCATTTTATAGGCTAAGCATTAGAAGTGGCTAGTCATGATTTCTCCTCCTTACAGATAGATTTAGTGGTTATAACCAAGTTTGATCCATCCTAATGATCAAAACAAGGTTACAATTACTATGAATGGGGATTTAGTGGTTATAACCAAGTTTGATCCATCCTAATGATCAAAACAAGGTTACAATTACTATGAATGGGGTACATTTACATATAGAATAATGCCCTTTGGATTACGTAATGCATCTACGACTTTCCAAAGAAATTATTATTGCTGCATATTAAGAATTTATCCACCAATATGTGGAAGTGTTCTTAGATAAAATTTTCAGTTTTGGAATAGCAAAAGAAGCGCCCTAGTTATTATTGCAAGTATTTGAATGAATGATAGAGTGGGCATATTCTTGAACTAAATAAAGCATGTCTTTGGAGTTCCAAAGGGGATTTTGTAAAGCATATTATTTCAAAAAAAGGAATTGCAATGGATCATGCAAAGACGGAAAAAATTGCTATACTTCCACCATCAAGGAACCTTAAGTAATTATATTTGGATTTGGGATAATAATATCACCTCTCATAGAATTATTAAAAAGGAATATCATTTAACTCAAATATGCTAAGAAGCACTTGGGTTGTGACGAACGAAATTCGGTATGGTAGCCTCTATACTATGCCAAAATTCCTTCTGCCACAAAGTGAATGAGGTAAGGGCACCACCTAGTCATGGAAGAGCGCACTAGGACGCTATGCAAGAGGGACAGGAGCTTGTGAGAGAGAGAGAGAGAGAGAGAGAGAGAGAGAGAGAGAGAGAGAGAGAGAGAGAGAGAGAGAGAGAGAGAGAGAGAGAGAGAGAATCAATAAAACTTAAGAGGGCACAAGAGATGGAGAACCCTCAAGACATAACCAATATACACAATATGGACACCAATAGCATGGGCTTATTACACTGTAGAGCATGCATAAGCTATAGTAAGGGAATGAACTGCATAAGCTCATGAGAGAGAATGGGGAAGGCTCAATAGGGTTGAAGAAGGCCTCTTAGCTCTCTCTCTTGCAAATTACAAAGAAGAAGGCCTCTTTATATAGGACTTGAGGGTGTTTAGGGAGGAGGTTAAGATAGAACAGGAATTAACACCACCAAAGCTGCATCAAGGTGGTTCCACCAATGTGGAAGTTCCATCTAGATGTTTTGTTGACCAAATTTGTACTTAATCAAGTTCCATCATAAGTGAGTTGTCTCCATTCTCCCCCCATAGCTTGAGTCCAAGAGCTCTCCTATAAAAAAATATAGAGAATCTTCATAAAATAAGATCATATCTAGCAATAATGGAGAGAGACTAGTGAGAATTCATACATTACTACTACAATTAAGGATGATTTAAGGGTGATTGAGGAGGGGAATTCAAATGGTTTATTAGCTTGAGATAGAGGAGAAGAGAGGGGAAAGGGTTGAGAGTCTAATGAATGATGTTTTATGGAAGTGTTAAGTGTGGGGAAGAAAGTGTGGGTGTGTATAAAATTGGGAGGTGGTCTCCACCGCACTTGGAAAAAGTTTGGCGTCCACCATTTTGGCCATATCTCCGGACTCCTAGCTCCAAAAAATTATAAAAAAATACTAGCTAAAACTTTAGCTCACATACTACAACTTTAAACTTTTCATTGGAGTGGAAGTATTTTTAAAAAATCTTAAAAAATCATGTGTCTGATTTTTCTTCCACTAATGCTTCCAAGAAGGGTCCCATTTGGTTGAATTATCATAAGGCTCCAAAGCCATGACATTGTGAGCCTCACATGATTTTTGGATGGCTTCAAATCCATTTCATATTTTTATTTTTCACATTACACATTTTTCCTTCACCTTCCTCCATTGATCTTTACTCTTCACCCCCCCTTGGTAAACCGGTCCATGAAATATTTCCATCCAATAATTTCTTGGATTTCCCAAGAGGTTGTTCCCACCCTCTTCTTTATTTCAAACCTCCAAATGTACAAAAAATCAACAAAGTGTTAGACAAATATTTTTTGGTGATTTTCTCGGATCAAGTTGTTTAAACAAAAGTTGTCGATGGATCAACTTTAGTGCCACTTGATTGGACAAAGAAGTTTTAGATTCATTTCAATGCATCCATAACAATCGTAGGAACTATGTTAGGCCATATGATAAAAAGGTGGATCATCCTATCTACTATGCAAGTAGAAATTTGAGTGATGTAGAACAAAATTATAAAAACATAGAGAAGGAATGTTTTATCCACGGTATTTGCGATGGAGAAACTTGACCATTACTTATTGGGAAAAACATTCATTATTTATGTAAATAATTGATATATATATGTATTTCGTTGTTGATATATATGATGCACATGATGTCAAGCTATATCTGCCAACTTGTACATGATAAGGGAGAGTACTATGTATATGGTAAATAAGCGAGACACGTAGCACTATGCAACCCCTAGACTGAGTTGTGGAGGGTATATGTTGTGCCCATATAAGGTACACTTAGTCATTTTCATTTAGAGAGAGAGAGAACACACAAAAATAATAAAAGAGAGCAGAGCCCAAGAAGCTCCCTTCCACCATATCTTGTTTACTGCATATGAATTCATGATACATGTGTTACATTCTTGACATGGTATCAGAGCCAACGCATTATAGGTTGAGTGGGTGTGCAACTTTCTCACTTGTAGAAAATCTATACTTAGAGTGATTGAGTAGATGTGAAGAAAAAGCACCCAATCATAGGAGAGTGACGAGCAAGCCATAGCCAAGAAGAATCCTTGGAGGGCATAAAGTGGTACTTGCATTCATAAAAAATGAGAAATAGGACATATAGCATACTTGGAATGAAGAAGGGAAGATATTGCAAAATAGGCCATACACCCATATCTCCACACCATTGGAGCTCAAGAGAGGTAAGAGATTGGAGTTTGTATTTGGGATTCTTGGACCAATTTTAAGGCTCCCAAAGCATCAAAATGGAGTCGTGGTCAAGATGGGGGCAAATAAACAAAGATGGTTAGACAAGCATGTAGTATTTTTGCCACAACTTTTGATAGAAAAATCAAAACAAGGAAAAAAATTTGAGGAAGCTTACTTCAAGCTCTACAACTTTGTAGAAGAAGTTGTGATCGAAATTTGAGTGCAAGATATAGAAAATTGCAAATTATAGAGACTATTATGAAATGATAGCATGTTGAAATAGGTAGTGTTGTCTAGGATTTGGGAAAGCAAGAGCAACAGGCTCTTAGCCACATGAACCTTGTTGATGCTGAAAGTCACTTGCAACATGAATATTTGTAGATCTAAAGGCTTGAGCTTGTTTTGTTTGTAGAAGTTTTTAATGGTGGCATTCAAGGACAATGTATGCATGCAGATTATGCAACTTGTACTAGTTTCAGTTTGAGCATTGTTTCCTCATTGAATCCATGCACGTTGATTCTATCGAACACCCGGGGTGTTTATTGTCTATAATAGACTTGCAAATATGTAACATTATTATTTGGGAATGCATACTATGAATGCTTTTGGTGCTCAATAGTGAGCAGTTGTATTTACCATTCTACAGTGAATGGTTATGCTATTGATGTACTATTTGACATGGAAGCATACATATAGTGCTTTTGCTTGATCTATTGGGGTTAATATATTGAAATTTAATTTGGAATCATGGCTGAAAAAAACAATAATGTAAGTGTGATCATAGGTGAGAAGCCTGGCAATCATAATTATCATGTATAGAAGTTTCACATAAGGAATTATCTCATTGGTAAGGACTTGTGGGATGTACTAGGTAGATAGAGGTTAGGCTAGTAGGAGAGGATGTGGTAGTGAAAGCATGGGTGAAAAAGATCCATCAAGCCATTCACTACATGTCCATCACCATTGAGAATAGAATATTGGACCACATACATGACATAACTACGACAAAATATGTATGGGATGTAATGAGTAGGATATATGGGAACTAGAGGTTAGACACCCAATCACACTAACCGGGGTATATAAGGTATAAGAGACCCAATTTAGAGCATCCATATATTATCAAGAACATACTCTTCACCTTCATATTTAGCTTCAATGGCTTCCTCCTTTCTCCCCTCTTTCCTCTCTCCTCTTCTAGTCTTTCTTCCTCTTCTTCCTTCTCTCTTCCTCTCTCCTGAGATCATTCTCTTCTCTCCTCTCAACTTCATTCATTATAAGTGGTATTAGAGCATCAAGATTTGGTTCTTTTCTCCTTTCCTCTTTCTCCATTTGGTTCCCTTTTTAAATTTGAAATCCTAGTTACTCAGGTCATAGGTACATGTACAATAGGAAGAATCACAGTTAGATACAACTTTTTAGAGTAAGTAGGAGCTATGGCTGGAGAGTCAAACATATTTGAAGGTAAAATGGCTAGCTTAGCAGGTCATCACTCCTTTTCATGCAAATTTTAGGGGTTCTAGGACCAAAGTTGGAGACTTAGAAGTTAGAAGAGGGCAAAAATCCGAGTTACTTTTTGTCTAGTCCCCTTCTCTCTCTTCTCCTACAAGTTACCATGATTGCCAACCGCAAGAAGCTCCAAGATTTTCTCTTAGATACTTCTACCTCTAGGACATCAGCCACCATTTCCTTGTTATCCTTGGCACCTCCAACAACTTGTAGAGCACCCCATAGGCTAGTTGAGACCAGCTATTGTCCCTACCCTCTCCAGCTACTTACAAGGGTATGCCATTTATAATCTTAATTGATTATGGTAGCATGAATTCCTTTCTTGCACCCAAAATAGTGAAAATATTGCATTTAGAATCTAGAGGGACAAGGAAAATGATAGTAGAATTGGCTAGCGAGAAGGAAATCACCTTAACCAAAACTATAAGGAAACTTCAATTTGAGTTAGACAGTCATACAACTGAAGTAGAATTGTGAATCCTACCAATAGGATGCTACGATTGCATTCTGGGAATGGATTGGCTCAAGAAGAACAAAGCCCATATTCAATGTGATGAAGAGGAAATAATATTTCAAGAATTGGAAGGAGAACCCGTAAAGGCATATGGGAAATCTAGAAGAACCAACCAGGCAAGGTAAGCCAACTCAGGAAAAGGGATTGAAGAAAGGTCAACCAATCTACATGATTCGGTTAAGGTCAAAAAAACTAATGAAGGCACTCTACCTTCTTGGATCAGTGACTTCAAGGATGTCTTTCTAGAAGAACTGACTCAACTATCTCCAAATTGTGAGCTTGATCATGAAATAAAATTGATTCCTATAGCCGAGAACCAGTGTCAAAACGATCGTACAAAATGTCTATTCCTAAAGCTATTGAGCTTAAGGAGCAACTGAGGCAATTGATAGAGCAAGGATTTATTTGCCCAAGTAATTTTCCTTGGGGAGCGCCTATCCTCTTCTAGAAAAAGAAGGATGGAACACTTAGACTCTGCATTGACTTTAGATGACTAGACCAAGTTATGATCAAGAATAAGTACCCCATACCCAGGATAGATGAAATTTTAGATCGCCTACATGGAGCCAATGTGTTTTCCAAAATTGATCTAAGGTTTGGATACTATCAAATCCTAATTAAGGAACAAGATGTCCCAAAGACTGCCTTCAGCACTAGGTATGGTCATTATGAATTTTTGGTCATCCTGCTCTTCCCCAGCAACAACGATCAGCCTCCCTAGTGCTCCTCCATGGATTTAGTAGTCCCCCTTCAACTCCTTGATTAGGTCTTAGCCCTTATTCCTCAACATTTGAGCTCCCACCTCCTACAAATCTCAATTCACTATTGTACCTTGCCTTGAACAACCATTAAAGCTCAGTCAAGCTCTCAAAGTAACCCACAATCCCTGGAAGTTTAGCCCTCACAGATCCTTCATCCCCTTTTGACCCCTCCTCCCTAGATTGAAGACATAAAGCTCAACATACAAAGGAATCTTGTGGAAGACCATGAAATCTTCCTTTGAAGCTTTCCACCACTAAAGATGAGCTTAGGCACAAGCATGGGAGTCTCCACCATTAGTGAAAGCATAAAATCTTTGAAGGCTTTATCCATTGGAGTGCTCTAATCAACTGGGCTTGCTTGATGGAGATATTGGCATCATGGTGGATCATGCTTCATCTAACTTCCCCAACATTAAAGAGGTATTCCAATTGAACCTTAATATCTCATTTTAATCCACTCAATGAGCTTAATTCCTTTTGTTGGAGAGATCACAGTTGTATAAGCTCTCTTAGTTATATTGTTCATTGTATGCATGTTACCCACTTGAAATTAGTGACCCATTTACCTTCCAATGCCTCATAATTAACTCTCAACCAATTGATTTTGCTAAAATCAACTCTTAACCGATCTTGTATGCCTTGGATTAATCCCAAGTGGATAATAAGCTGTTGTAAAGAGGGTATGTAGCAGCTAACGAATCACTGGACTACCAAGGTAAGCCCTACCCAAGCTTTTGTTTCATCCTTGAATCTCATTAAAAAACCCAATGCTTACTTTCCAATGTATCCCATGCTAGTTTCTTGATTGAAAATATCTTCCATGTGTACTTTGGCTAAGGAAAAAGCCCCATGCCAGTCGAGGTGGTAAGCTAAAAGAGAGGTGACCCTCCCTTACCACTTAAGACCTTGAAGGGGTGCCAAACTCGGCTCGACGGGGAACATTGGCCACAATCTTGGTGTTATGGAGCTTGATACTTGTGTGTACCTACAAATACACTCCTTGATCACCCCATTCTCAATGAAATACCCCCATTTGGATACACTTTCAGTGATCATGGTACCCATGTATGACACTTGACATGTATGTAGTCAAAGGATATGTATGGCACTAAGATCCACTTATGCAATGATGATAGAGAAAATGGACATGGTAATGTACTTGGGATTATACTTAGTATACCCAAGATGTTGTTTATGATGATGCTTAGGACCCTTAGCCCCCATGAGCCACTCATACAATGCAATTGGGAAATGGGACATGCAAAGTTTTAGCCACACTGTCACTGAGGGACATAGAGATCTAATTACACTTGGGAGTAAACCCTATAGCTTTCTCAAAGAGGATTTCATCCCCTCTAGTTTGAATAAAAAATATCCCCAATTGGAGCTATGGTCTAAAAGTTATGGCCATTTTTGTGCACTGAGGTCACTCTGGACAGGGTGCATCATTTTCTTCACAAAGCTTAATAACTTATCTCAAATAGGGCTTCCTTCCCTTTGATTTGGGTAAAAAATCTCACCGATCAGAGTTTCATACTGAAAGTTATACCCCATTTACTGACAATGGGTCTTGTGGAATGCATCTAAATGATTGGCTAGAAAGCCAAAAGTAAGGCCAATGAAGAGGCCTAGAGGGAGATTAGGGACTCCAGGACCTCAATGAATGATGAATATAGCTCAACATAAGATTATCATGGTGATATGGATGAGAAAGTGCTACCTGATATGGATCCCTATAGCTGGCTTAACCACACTCTATGTCAACATGAGCTTTGAACAACCATATTAGAGAATATGGGAATTTTCTATAAGTTTGGGACACGTGGTCAAATTTTTGGATTTGTCATAACTTGAACACTATAAATCCAATGCGAGCGCTCTATAGCTCAATAGATTCCATTTTTCAAGTGCTTTCCAATGATAGGTCAATCATATGATTTTGAGAAACTTATGGGTATGTTATCCGGGTGCCACCTTTTTAGTATTCAAAAAATGGGAATTGGGAGATTCCCAAACTCACTAATATTGTGTTTTTGTCACATGGGGAGGCATAATGACATGGTTGCCAACCATCACTAGATAATGTCTAAAATTCATGTAGCCATTGAGAAAATGACTCTTTCAAACTCTACGACTCAACAAACCCTAGAGTGGCTCACCACTCTTGTAGCTCAGTTAGCTACTACTCTAGCCCAAGAAAAGGCAAACAAGTCCAAGCATGAGTCTCAATGGCCTCCACTGCACTGGAGCCACTACATGGCCCACATGGCATTCTTGGATCCAAGGATATCCTCCCTTCCATGTATGAAGTTGGTGAACTCACTCATGCTAATGAAAAGCCTCTGTTGAGCTTCCCCACTATCATCCATGTAGCCAACCCTCTAGTGAGACCCTCACCCACTATTGGTAGAAGCTCCCTCACTCTTCCTAGGAGCCCCATCATGGACAATATGGCAATAGTGGGCAGCATGGCTATAATGGACATCATGGGTGAATGCACAACATGGTATGTATGACCACCATGGTATATATGGACAACAAAATTTCCATGGGAAGCAAGGCCCTAATTATCTCTGTGATAAGATTCTTCTCACAAAGTACATTGGGAAGTCCCCACATCACCATCAGTTTTGGAAGAATGGACCTTTAAATTAGAGTCCTACTTCAATATTTACCCCCACATGGATGATCAAAAAAATAATCTTTGTATCTCTCCACTTGGAAGGATTTTCTCACACATGGTGGTGCTAATATCAATTGAGAGAATAATCTATTTATTGATTGGGAGGACTTTAAAATGTATATGGCTCAAGTATTTGTATCCCCCATGGAAAAAGAGTGGTTGGCAAGGTGATGGTACACTCTTGACCAACATAATCTCAATGTACAAAAGTACACAAATCAATTTATGAACTTGACCATGTATGTGGAGAGCATTAGTGAAGATGCCAAATTGCACAAGTATATCTATGGGTTGGAACCAAGTCTATCGACAGATGTCATGGCTTAAAAGCCTACTACACTATTTGAAGCAATTGAATTGGCTGAAAGATATGCAAAAAGGTAATGTAAAAGTGAGAGTTTATAGCAAGGTTTTGGGCAACCTTGCACCCCATTGAGGTCAACCCCATATGGGGTGGATTTGGAGGTAATCCCACACCTAATAGCAGCCCAAAATACCCACTTATCCCCCCTTCCATGCTAAAAGAAAACATGCACTTTTGAGATAGCACTTGGCTCTAATGGTGAGAGCAAATATGTTGAAAATAGACACCACTCTACATCACCCTTAAATGGTTCAAGTGGTCAAAGGTTCATTCCCAAGATGTTGTGAAGGAATGGAAGTAAACAAGCCTATGCTTTAAATGTGGAGACAAGTACACAGTTGATCATGCCTCAAAAGGCCCTTACAAGATAGCCAAGGTCAAATTTCATAGCATGCATGTAATGGAAGATTGGAACAATGATGAGGAATAAATACCTACTAAAAATGAAGAGTATGCTGAGGATGTGGACCAAGAGCAGTTTTATGACCTGGAGAATGGGTTTCCCTTTGACCGAGGTGGTTGCCCATCCCATGCACCCCCTCGACTACTACCACGTCCCTTTGCTCCATCCTTGTTGGATATTTAAATTGGTATTAGGAGCCCCAACACTCTACGCATTCAAGGTAGCATTAATGGAAATCATGTGTTTATTCTTGTGGATTGAGGTAGTACTCACAATTTTGTCAATAAATTAGCCATGGACCAGTTGAATGCATCCCTATGGAATTACAACACCCCCTAAAAGTTCAAGTAGTAGATGGTGAGGAAGAAATCAGCACACATGTATGTTTCAAAGTACCCCTATGCTTGGCTAAAAATTATGTAGCATTGGTTGACATAATCGCATTAGACATGGGCCCCATTGATGTTGTCTTGGGTTGAGATTGACTAAAATAATTGGGAAAAATTTCTATGGACTTCTCTTAGCTCTACATGGAGTTTATGATGCATGGATAGCTCATCTGCTTAGAGGAAGCTCATGATAATGCTGATTTTTAACTAATTATAGAAAATCAACTCAAACGGGAGTTAAGAAATGCTCATAGATCTTTGTCTTGCACTTGAATAAGGAGAATTTAGATCAGTCCTCCGAAGTATCTAAGCATTCAGCCTTGCATGCTTTACTTGAGGAGTATAGTGATTTATTTCAGATGCCTACAACTCTTCCACCCGAGGCAAGTGGATCACCCACTTAATTTAGAAACCCATTCCAAGGCAGTGAATGTTGAACAAGCCACCTTATAGACTCTCCAAGTGTGAATGTTGAACAAGCCAACTTATAGACTCTCCAAGTGTGAATGTTAAGAAGTTGCAAAGCAAGTCAAGGAGTTACTTGACATGGGCTTCATTGAATTGAGTTCTTCCCCTTATGCATCTCCTATCTTGAAAAAAGAAGAAATATGACTTTTTTTGCATGTGCATTGAGTACAAAGGCTTGAACAAAATCACAGTTAAAAATTGGTACCCCATCCCATGAATTGATGACTTATTGGATGAGTTAAAAGGGACACACTTCTTCACTAAGACTAATCTACGCTTTGGCTACCATCAAATTCGTATGATAATGATACATTTTGGGTTGACTAACACCCTCGTCGCATTTCAAAGCCTCACGAATAAAATCCTCCACCCCTTCTTGTTCGAGTTTGTGTTCATTTTCTTTGATGACATTTTCATTTATAGCAAGTTACAAGAGGAGCACTTGGCACATGTTAGAAGGGTATTTGATATCTTAAGAGAGCATTGGCTCTTTTCTAAGGAAAGTGTTGTATCTTCATGCAGACATTAGTGGAGTACTTGGGACACATTGTTAGCAAAAATAGCAGACAGGTTGACCCCAAGAAGGTTGAATGTGTAAAGGACTAGCCCACTCCATCCACCAACACTTCATTGCGTGGTTTTCTGGTCTCTCTTCATTTTATAAACTCTTCATTAAGCATTATGCCACCATTGCAGGTTAAAAAAGGAATCATTCTTTTGGGATGCTACTACATCACAACTTTATGTAGTTGAAGGAAATTCTTACTTCAACCCCATCCTCATGTGCCCTAATTTCTCCAAGGATTTTACCATCCAGTGTAATGCTAGTGGTAGAGGTATTGGTGCTATATTGCTACAAGAGCATGGTGTGATTGCTTTTGAGAGCCATAAGCTTGATGATAAGGAGATGCAAATGAATGTGTATGACTAGGAGATGTTGGCCATTCTCCATGCTATTAAGAAATGTCACCACTACATATATGATAGCTATTTTAGAGTGAAGAGAAATCATAGAATCCTCTAGTACTTCTTAACTTAGTCTACTTCAACTCCTAAGTAGAGGCAATGGGTGGCAACCTTGTAAAACTATGATTTTGACATCTCTCACACTCAAGGAAATGATAACATTGTGGCTAATTCACTCTCATGGATGTGGGGCATATAGAGTATCCTCCATTTTAGAGTTACATAGTGATTGAATTGAGGATCTTTAAGAAGCTTATTTGTTAGATGAGGACTTCAACCACATCTTTAAAAAATTATAGCATGGGTAATGGCTGAAAACTCCTAATATCAGCTCAAACATGGCCTTATTTGGTCCCATGGCAAGATTGTCACCCCACACACTTCTTCCTTCACACAAAAGATCATGGAAGAGATGCATTCTTGCACCACTATTGGTTACTTGGGTGTTTTCAAAACATATAATAGGATTGCCAAAAGCTTTCATTGGAAAGGCTTATGGAGGGATGCCAAGGATTTTGTGACCAAATGTGTTCCATGCCAGTAGATTAAGGACAACACGCTTAGACACGCTGGCCGCTTGCAACCATTGCCTATTCCTAAAGGAAAATGGACACATATCATTGTGGATTTCATAATTGGTCTTCCGACTACCAAGAAAGTATGGAACAATATATATGTGGCAGTTGACACTTTATCCCCACTAAAACCCAATACACTGCCTCTCAGGTGGCCACTCAATTTATAGAGTATGTATTCAGATTGTATGGATTATTACACGTCATAGTGCATGATCAAGATTCCAAGTTTATGAGAAACTTTTGGCAGGCAGTTTTCATGTCTATGGGCACTAACCTTGTTCCATCCACTACATATCACCCACAGATAGATGGCTATATAGAAAGGATAAATAAATGGCTTGAGTCATACATATGACACTTTTGCCATGATGTATAAGACACTTGAAATATGTGGCTCCACTTGGTTGAATTTGCATATAATAACTCTATCCATTCTAGTATTGGGGTTTTCCCTTTTGAGGCATTATACGAGTATAAGGTCCCCCTCCCTACAGCCTTGTTCAATGATAAGATCAATCCTTAGAGTAAAGCTGAGTTGGATTGCATGATGCAGGCCCTGCTTTAGCAATACAAAGTGAATCTTCAAAAGGAACAAACCCACATGAAGCTCTATGCTGATGAGAAAAGAAGGCATTTGGAATTCCAAGAGGGAGAGCTGGTCCTCTTGAAAGTGTCTAAGTCCCATTACTCCACTCTCAAAGAAGGCAATAGTAACAAGGTGGCCCGCCATTTCTATGGTCCCTATCGGATCCTCAAGAGAGTTGGTGACTTGGCCTATTGATTAGAGCTTATAGAGCTTCCCCCTACTACCAAGTTCACAATATGTTTTATGTTAGCTAGTTGAAGCCCTTCATTGGCACCTTAGTGGACTATGTGGAAGAGCTTTCCCTCATAGATGAAGAAGGTATCATTTAATACATCCCTGAGCAATCATTGGGAAACAAGATAAACACTTAAGTCTTGATCCATCAAGGAATTTCTCATAAAATGGCAAGGCCTACCCTTGGAAGAAGGCTCATGGCACCTAGATATTATTGTCAATGAATTTCCTTACCTCCAAGATGCCCAATAGGCTGAAGACTAGCAAGATGTGCCCCCTTCTAACCACACCACCCTGCCTACAGACTGCACATTATTTTAGAAAATTTTTGTACCTACCCAAATTATAGTCATGTGCTTCCTAAATGCACTGAAAGTACATGTCACAAGCTCCATTTTGACATGTGGCATGTTCCATTTGGAGCAGCCTATCAAAAGTTATGGTAGATTGACCTCAGCAGACATGTAGTAGATAATATGCTATCCATAGTCTTCACCCATACATTTTCATTATAATGTGGATCAGAGTAGTACTCTATACCCCACTCCTTAGCCCCTATATCAAGCCCCTCCAACTTTCTTTTATTTTTGAGGGCAAAAGTTTGAGCGTGGGGATGGAATGTAAGAAGCGTGATACATGAGAACTAGGGATTAGATACATAGTCACACTGACTGGGTATATAAGGTGTAAGAGACCCACTTTAGGGCATCTAGATATTATCAAGAACATACTCTTCACCTACATCTCTAGCTTCCATAGCTTCCTCCTTCTTTCTCCCCTCCTTCCTATCTTTCTCTCTCCTCTTCTAGTCTTTCTTCCTCTTCTTCCTTCTCTCTTCCTCTCTCCTTAGCTCATTCTCCTCTCTCTTCTCAGCTTAATTCATTACATGGGAAGCAATAGCCAAATTATTCGAGACAAGCACTAAGGCTCAAAAGTTGCAACTTAAACAGAAATTACATGATGTTGAGAGGAAAACAAGCAATATTTAGGATCATGTGTTGAAGATTCGAAGCATTATGGACCATCTTGTATTATTGGAGTCACTATTGATGATGATGATGTGGTTGTACCATGCCTACATGGTCTAGGCAAGGAGTATCAATCATTCATTACTAGCATCTCAGTGAAAGAGAATATACCAACCTTTAATGATCTCATTTTCCTATTGATTAGTGAGAAAACTAGATTCATCAAGGAAGGTGTCATTGTAGGCACAAGTGGTACCTCTACTGGGGCAAGAGAGCATGCATTGATGATAGGTGGCTATGGTAGAGGCTGTGGTGGTAATGCAAGAGTCCAAGGTCAAGGCCATGGTGGTTATCAAAAGGACAACAAAATCAACCATAGAATCATTCCCAAAACGATCAAAATAGAGGTGGACATGCAAGAGGAAGGGGGAGCAACAGAGGTCATGGTGAAGGTCAAGCACAAGGGAGGAAACTTGGGTCTTGCAACTATTGTGGTATTGTAGGACACTACACATATAAGTGTAGAAATAAGTAGGTTGATATACACTTAGGGAAGATTCGCCAAAGTAATTGTGCTCCAGAAGATCAATCACATGGTGGTTATCTATTGGTGATGTAGCATGTTCTTGGTGCAATGTATAAGGTAGATGAGGAGTGGTATGTCAACTCAGGTGTGTCCAACCACATGACTTCGCATGTTGAGTGGTTTGATAATATAAAGCTAGTGGCTCACATGTCTTATGTCTACATAGGTGATGACACAAAGCATGAGATTACACATACTAGAAATGTGCCTATTCATAGTGATAGTGGTGCAAAATAGACTTTTGGTGAGGTTATGTATGTAACTAGTACCACAAAGAATCTTATGTTAGTAGGTTAGATGACAAAGAGAGATACCAGGAGTGTGATTTAATAAGCACAGATGCCTAGAATTGGATATGAAGAACAATATGCACATGGTTGCCCATGGCAAGAACGTTGATCACATGTTTAAGCTAAGTGCCAGTATGCAAAAAGAGAAGATGAATTACTTAGCTATGCTTACTACTCAAATGTTCAAACATTGAGATGTGGCATAAATAGATAGGCCACATGAATTTTTAGTGGTTGGTTGGTCTTCCAAAGCTTGGACTAGTTAAATGTGTGTTACTATTGAAGGCTACAAGCCCTGCATGCATTTGTAGTGCTTTCTAGTCTGCCCTAAGAAAGCACATAAACCATTTCCCAAGGGAAAGAGAGCAAAGAGAGTGATAGAGTTGGTACATAGTGATGTATGGACATCATAGTGGATGAAATATTATGTCTCCTTTGTGGATGAATTTTCTAAAAAGACTTGGGTGTATTTCTTGTAGGACAAGTCTAAAGTGTTTGAGAAGTTCAAGCTCTTTTAGAGCATGGTTTAGCATGAGACTAGGAAATATATTGTTACCATTTGTTCAGATGGAGGGGGAGAATACATATCCAAGGAGTTTACACGATACTTAAACTCTTGTGGGATACAAAGATAGGTTTGATGTGGTTATACACCGTAACAAAATGGTGTGGTAGAATAGAAAAGCATGAATATTGCTAAGGCTGCTAGAGGATTACTAAATGAAAAGGACATGCCTAGACACTTTTGGGTAGAAGTAGCGCAATGCACAGTTTACATTATGAACATGATGCCTACATCAATAACACATAACAAAAATCCAGAGGAGGTGTACACAAGGTATAAGCCAGATGTGTCTCATTTTAAAGTTTTTGGATGCATTTGCTATGTTCATATTGCGGATGAGAAGAGGAAGAAGCTAGATCCTAAGGTAGAGAGATGTATTTTTATCGGATATATAAGAGAAGCAAAAGGATACATGTGTTATAATCCAATCACTCATGAGCTTCATATTAGTTGTGATGTAGTCTTTGATAAGTTTAGTTGGTACACTCTAGTCATGACTTTTCTAAAAAGACTTGGTTGTATTTCTTGTAAGACAAATCTAAAGTGTTTGACAAGTTCAAGCTCTTTTAGAGCATGGTTTAGCATGAGACTGGGAAATATATTATTACCATTTGTTCAGATGGAGGGGGAGAATACATATCCAAGGAGTTTATGTGATACTTAAACTCTCATGGCATACAAAGATAGGTTTCATGTGCTTATACATCGTAGAAAAATGGTGTGATAGAATAGAAAAACACAAATATTGCTAAGGCTGGTAAAGCATTACTAAATGAAAAACACATGCCTATAGACTTTTGGGTAGAAGCAGTGCAATGCACAATTTACATTATAAACAGGATGCCTACACCAATAACACATAACAAAAATCCAGAGGAGGTGTACACAAGGTATAATCCAGATGTGTCTCATTTTAAAGTTTTTGGATGCATTTGCTATGTTCATATTGCTGATGAGAAGAGGAAGAAGCTAGGTTCTAAGGTAGAGAGATGTATTTTTATTAGATATATAAGAGAAGCAAAAGGCGACATGTGTTATAATCCAATCACTCATGAGCTTCATATTAGTCGTGATGTAGTCTTTGATGAGTTTAGTTGGTACACTCTAGTCATGACTACTCATGATACATTCATTGATATGGATGGAAACTAGGTGCAAGGATATATACAATCAGGGGTTGCAAGTACTTCATCTAGTGGTGTTACTACATTAGAGATAGTTAAGGACAACTTAGAGCACATGTAAGTGGCTCTAGAATGGTAAGAAATACACTTAGTGTAAGTAATATTAGAGTAGTAAATTAGCCCCATTCTTATGGGCTTAGAAGCCACATATCAATGCCAAATAGTTTGAAATCCCATGCTCAATCAAGTTCTAATATTCAACCATATATTGATTATGTTAATAGTCAATCAATGACATCTCATACAATAGATTTTGAGCAGCAAATGGGTCTATAGAGAGGTGGAGTAAAAGCTAGTTTACCACATTGCTCTACACATGTGGGATACCTAGTACAAAGGTTGACATATGTTGGATTTGCAAAAATGAGGATGCAGTGGAGGATGCTCAATGGGTACAAGCTATGGATGAGGAGATGGATGCTTTAGAGCAGCAAGGTACATGGTCTCTTGTTGACTTGCCTGATGGAAAAAATGTTATTTAATGAAAATGGATATATAAGATAAAACATAACTTTGATGGTATTGTGAGTAGGTATAAGGCTAGACTTGTGGACAAAGGCTATGCTCATGTCCGGACCAAAGATGGGCTCGATACTAGCTCTATCAGCTCTAGCGAGTGTAATGTCCCCATTACTTAGTTTATTTTAATAAACAATGTGCATATACATTACAAAGAAAATTGATTTATATTGCACATCCACACATGGAGAAAAAAACTGCAGAATCTCTATAGGATTTACAGGAAGCAAGACTGGTTTACTAGAATAGTCTAAAATCTCTAGTATCATGTTTAGATGACTTAAATTCCACTTTAGATGGATCCAAATATATACTGTGACTTATTTTGAAGGGAACAAGTCGTCCAAGACAAAAGATTGATAAAAATAATGCGATTTATGAAAATATTTATTTTCGTATATTTTTAATGGATATTTACAATTCTACTCATGCTAACTTGTCAACCACATGTGTTCCGATCGTTTTAAGTACCTGAATGTCTATATTTGGAGTTCATATGATGCAGTTATGATCCAAACAAGTTGCAAGGTAGAAATAAATGAAAATCTTTGTCATCGATGATGTCATAAAAAAATGCCAAAAAGCAAGCGCCCTCTCTTTATCCCCCCCCCCCCCCACTATATAAACAGGGGTAGAGCGTTATTGTGATGTTATGAGGACACAGTGTGAGGAAGTATGGAATGCATCATCATCCGACTTCTTTATTTATTGTCAATGTGATCGGAGCCATTAGTACTAGTGTGAGTTGCATGGATTATCCAAAAATACTAGATTTTTGGATAAATTTAGTCAATTTTTGATATTATTTATTGTAAAAATCCGACAAAGTTAGAAAAAAGCTTCTAGATTAGGATGGCATGCAAAAAGCTAGTTGCTTTTTTAGCTAATTATGGGATTTTCACAAGAGGGACAAATTGACGAAATTGCACGCATCGCGATCGCTTTAAACAGGCTGAAAACTGCAGATATTGAATTGAAAGAAGAAGGAGTGATCTGGGAGATGCGTGAGTAGGTGTCCTAGGGTTTTACCCCCCTTTCGAAGCCAACGGAGCCATCAGATTCGGCTTCCAAGGAGCTGTAAATTTTATGCATGTTTTGTTCTACAAAGAAGCTCTAGGAGAAAGAAAACTTGGTGATTGCTTCTGAGTAGTGCAAAGATTCTAGGTTCTTTCAATACATATTGATTCAATTCATTGTGCTTTGTCTTTGTAGTGTTTACCACTTGGGTATTCTCTATCGTCTCTTCCATCTCCTATCTCTATTTCCTTCTACTTTTGATCCTCGGTGGATTCGACCTTTCGACAAAAACCCCTTTGACATTGGTGAACCTGACGTGAAAGATCGTCAGAAGGAGGAAAGACAAGATGGGAGAATCTTTGAATATATTCTCTAGTGATATTTTACAACAGTTGGTGCAAAATATGAATATGCTTATGTAGGTACAACAACAACAGGTGATGCAAGCTTCAACTCAAACAGAAAGTGTTGTGATGAATGCTTTGGAAGCAGTTGAGCGTGAGGTGAAGTTATTCAATGGCAAGAATGTATCTGCATATGTATATACCTATGCTCAGAAGATGAAATTCTTTGGGGTGGCTCAATCTGCATGGAGCTAGTATTTTGTACGTGTTACTGTTCATGAATTGAAAGCACGAATTACTAAATTATACTTGTAGGTTGCAGACTGGGTAGCCTTCAAGAAGACATTCATGGAAGAATTTTACATCGAGGACACCAGTTTGATTACGTGCAAGACTTTTCAAGAGTGGGTTTTACAACCCAATAAGGTCTTGTGGCTATGGAATTGTTAAGAGAATTTAAAAGTGGATTTGAGCAATTGGATCTTGCAGAACAGCAAGCTCTTGCAAGTCAAAAAATTGAATTGTTTCTATAGGCAGCTGATCCTGAGCTTCAAGAGAAGCTTGATGATTTGCTAGAGGATCAGACTACAGAGGCATGTTTGAAAACAGAGTGGAGACATGTCAAGGAAGCTATTAGTGCACTTGTGAAGAAGCATATAAGAAGAGAAAGATTGCATGTCTCTAGCTTGCCCAGTGTTACGGGCAAGACACTTGATGTATCCAGTGAGCCACCTACTTCTGTGGCTAACCCTATGGCTGTACCTACTATAGTTCCCTCTGTTAGGGAAGATGTCCTAGATGAATTGGTCGAAGGCATGTGGGATCTTCAATTGAAGGTTGCAAAATTGGACTAAAAAGGACAAGAGGAAAGGGGATGAGCAGCAACCCCTAAGCCTAGAAAAAGATGTATGTGATGTGACAGTTTGCAGCACGAGAGAAATGATTGTGCTGCCTATCAGGAGGCCTTGGCACGACAACTTATCTTTTGGAAAGATGGCAAGATCCATGCACAAGAAACGAGATTGCCTCTTGCTTTGAATTTTGGAAAGGGAGGTATGTAGAAGTTGTTGGAAGACTTGGTTGTCCGAAATGCTTATGCGGCGGTGGTACATGCTTCTACTTTTAGTCTACAGTTGGATAGAATGCATGGCCAAGTGATGGTTGTGAAATATGGACACATGCTTTATATGTAGCTGAAAAGAGAAAGGTCACTGATAGTGACATGCCTCATGCAAGGCAAGACATTCGTGGCATAACTGGTTGGGAATCACCAGTAGATGCATATTCAGTGTATGCATATTTAGCAAAGGTACAAAACACGGATGTACTTGTGGAAGAAAAATGAAAAAGAGATGAAGATATTGCAGGGACATCTAAAAGAATGACAAGAAGAAGTGTGGATCAGCCTAAAGCTACAAATCAGCCACCTCCTGAGCATGTTATGGAAGAGGTCAGTCAGGAGCAAAAACAGGATAACAAACAAGAGGGCAAAAAGAAGGGCAAGCAGCCATGATATAAGTTTCAATTTGACATTGAGACAACCATAGATCTTAAGAAGGTTCTTGAAGAACGAATCTTAAACAATCGGGTGGAATTTACCTTAGGAGAGGTGCTTGGCATTGCCAAGCGAGAATTTCATGATGAGATCATTGACATAATTAAAAGAAAGCATAAGTTTCTTGGTGATACCACTAGTCCATTGCTACAATTTGAAGAGGAAACTGGTTTGTTGGGTATCCGGGCTGAATATGAGCATGAAGTAAGCACATGATTGTCTATGCATGGTGCTACTAATCAATGGACATCATGTGAAAAAGAGAAGAAAGTGGCTGAAAATGCATTGTCTTGTAGCAATATGCATGATGGAGTCAGGCAAATGCAACAATATGGAGAAGAGACTCTAGGATTTATTCCTCGAAGTCACTACACAAGACATCATTGGGCTAGAGCTACCACTGAAATGGTAGTGAAAATAGGGGAACATGAAACTCCTTGTGTTGCTTTACTTGACCATGGGTCTGAGATAAATGTCATTGAGCGTGGACTATATGAAAATGGTGCATGGCTTGTAGACATTGATCATGGTTGGCAAATGAGGGCTGCAAGTAATTCTTTAGGGGAGCTCTATGCTGCATGTCCTAATGTAAAAGTGACGATTCGTGATGTACATGAAGAGCAACACTTCTTTGTGTAAGATAATTCCTCAATATGCAATGATTTTGGGACAGCCCTATATTACAGGTGTGCGTATGGAAACAAAGGTGCTTGATGATGGTTCTACTTATGCAAGAGTCAGAAGCAAGGATGGGAGAAAAGCAGTCCAGTTTCTTATTGTTTGTGTTAATCATCCTAGAAATCGAAATACGCTTCGAGAGTCTCCTTTGGTTTCAAATGCAAGGGAATTCAAAGACTTGGATTTTCATTAAGCATTGTTGTAATGCGGGGCTATAGTAGTGCTATTTAGAGGGTGTACTCACCTCTTGATGGAATGAAGCATGTATTTACTAGTGGTCATTCTCAATTTATAGCAAATAGTTCATGTTGGTTTAAGCCTATGGAAGCTACGTGCAAGGCTGAATACATATCTATGAAATGGGTTACTAAGGAATTGAGAGCATTGGGATTGCTAGCTGAAAATGAAGGCATTTCAGGCATCTTTTATGGGCTGAATATTAATGACACTACGGCTGAAATTTCAGCAACTATACATGTAGAAAATGAGGTTGAAAACAGAGTGTTGTTAGTATGTTCTTTGGATATGTATGATGTTATAGCATTGTTTGCTTAGCATGAAGGATTACAATGGGCTGAAGCACTTGTGGAGACAAAGTATAAGACAGTTGACAAAAAGGTGAAACCAATTGCTTTGCCACTTCCACTAGAGAGTGAGGGTATGTATGAAAAAGTGTCAAGGCAGCCAAGCTTACGGGATCCTAAAGATATGGGTCATCAGTTTACATCTGAAACATTACAAGAATTGAAAGTTCGTGCAGAAGGGTTTCTTTTGCCTGCTAAGAGAGACTGTTTTATGTGGATGTTGGCTATGCATGGAAAGGCATTTGCATTTTAGCCAAGCGAAATAGGTTGTGTGGACCGGGTAATATTTACTGTGCCACATGTACCATGGAACTTGAGGCCTATTCCAGTGCCTAAAGATTACTTGCCAAAGTTGATGGATTTGCTAAATGAAAAGATTCGCATGAAGATCTTGGAGCCTTCTTCAACCCCGTACTCAAATCGTTGGTTTACTGTGCCAAAAAAGAACGGGGCTTTGAGATTTATTCAAGACATGCAACCAGTGAATAAAGTGACCATAAGAAATGTGGGTGCAGGTCCTATGGTTGATGAATTTGCAGAGGCTTTTGCATGTAGAGTGATCTATTCTTTGGGTGATCTTTACTTGGGTTATGATCAATTTCAGCTTGCAATTGAAAGTAGAGATATCACAACCATGAAGACTCCTTTGGGGTTAGTACGGATGTGTACTCTCCCACAGGGTGCAACAAACTCAGTGGCACACATGACAAATGCTATGAATAGGGTACTCAGGGATTTTATACCACAATTGACTATGTCCTTCTTGGATGATGTTCCAATCAAAGGGTGTGTAGTGGATGCAAAGACTGAAGAGATGGATGCTCATGGATGCAGACAGTTTGTTGCAGACCATATTGTGGATTGTGAGAGGATTTTGACACGTCTAGAAAAGGTGCATTTAACTCTTTCTGGACAAAAGTTTATATTTGGAGTTGAAGAGGTTTTGATTGTTGGGCATTTGTGTGGGCCTTATGGGCAAAGGCCATCACAGTAAAAATAGATGGGATTGATAGAATGAAAGATGTATGCATGAATGTATCAGAGGTGCGTAGATTCTTGGGTGCATGTGTGTTCTATTTGATATGTATTCCTCACTTTGCACATGTAGCCGATGCTCTTTATCAGCTTCTAAGAAAAGGTAAGAAATTTCATTGTGGAAGGAAGCATCAGAAATCAATGAAGAAATTGAAGCAACTCTTAAAGTCTGCTCCTACATTGAGAAAGGTTGACTATTCATATGGAAAGCCTATCATTATTATTGTTGATACAAGCCCAATAGGGATTGGATGGGCAATTGGGCAAGATGACGAGGAAGGACAAAGATATGCAATTCGCTTTGGTGCTAAAGTATTGACTGAATGATAGAGAAGATATCCACAGGTTAGAAGAGAATCATGGGGAATTGTGACATTCCTTAAATGTGATAAGGAGTATTTTATGGGTGCTCATGTAGTCATTGAAACCGATTGTTTGCCGGTATTGGGTATGATTACTAGTTGTGCCACTCCGGATATTGCTATGCTCTGGTGGATTGCATACATAAAATCTTTGAACCCTGAATTTCAGCACATTGCAGGAAGAGATAACCTAGTGGCATACATGTTATCTCGAGCATGTTATGAGAATGAAGATGGGATGATGAATGAGGAGGAAGAAGATGACTTTCTTATGGCTGAAAATGATGTTGCAAGAGTGAATTTAGCAATGCAAGGTGTTGCTATAGCATTAACAGAAGCTTGGACAACAAAGAGAAGACACTTTAGATGTATTGTATCTTATGTAGAAGTGTTTCTGGAAGACAAATATATAGGAGAGTGGCTAAGAATTGGTCAATACCTCAGTACATTAACAAAGAGAGATGAATGGTCAGATGAGGATTTTAAGAAAATCAAGAGGAAAGCGTATGGTTTTTTAAAAAATGATGGATACTTATGGAAACATGCTAAAAAGAAACACAGTATGCCTCAACCTTCAAAGTTAATAGAGACCCAATGGCAACTTAATACAAAGGTTTTGGAGCTAATAGGAGATCCCATGCATATTCAATGCGCTGAAACACTAAAGGTTGGGACCAAAAATGCGTATGAGGTAAAGTTCATTGAACTCAACAATTACTATTTAGATTTGTGCAAGGTGCAGTCAGCAATGTTAATGTACTACAATATGTCTATTGAGGAATGTAATGGTAAATTGTAGTTTGTTATACAATTAGATGAAAGTGAGGTCGTCAAAGGGGTAAAGCTTGGAAGAGTTAGTGTAACTCTGATGAATAGAGCTTTACAATTCGACAAGAACAACCCAGGGAACTTTAATGTTCAATCTGAGCGGTGCCATGTGTGGTGGCTTGCTACATTTGAACTTTCTAAGGAAACATTTGAGGTGCTGCAACTGTTCTTTATGCACACAAGCATTCCAGGCATCATCGATCGTCAAGAACATGGTGAGATGCTCTCAGTTGAAGGGTATGGTCAATACTTGGTTGAATGGAATCTTGCAGGAGACTTGAAAACTTTAAAATGCATGCGCAAAATCTCCAATGGTGCATATACAAATAATCCATGCCTATATTTCTTGACAAAGAGGGTGGAAGGAAAGGACGGAAAGAAAAATTGGCAAAGGGTGACAAGTGCTGCATCGACACACAATAGAGAAGATCGCACTTGGAAGCCCATCTTCAACATTCCATTGGATCATATTCACATTTTTTCATTGCATGCTTTTGTCAAAATCATGGAGAAACTTGTATATGAATACATTTTCTTTACTTATAGGATGTAACCAGAAAAAGAAGCTATTGCAACATGTAGGAATGTGAAGCGAGTGCTATCAGAAATTGGGCTACATAAGCATCAAGTGATGATTGAAAAAGATGAGAAGAGATCAGGAAAATCTGGTAACTTGCCAAAAACACATTACTTTAGAAGAGCAAAGGCTAGGAAGTTTCTCTCAGCACCCATCAATTGGGAAGGGAATGTCATGGTTCGTAGGTCGCAGGACTACAATTGGTGGAAAAAGTTACATTTTGCAGTTCCTGATCGAAGTAATGGAGGAAAAACAAGATTGGCCAAAGCTAAGGTTTGGATAAGTCGTAACAAATTAGCTCCCTTACTTTGCAAGATGGTGTTTAACAATGAAGATAAGCAATAATTTATCAATGTTGTGCATAGATTCTACGAAAACATGGTGGAAGCATGGGGCAAAAGCTCTATCACACATTACATGGTGCGTACTAAGTTAATATTTTAAAATTGTATGAATTGTATAAACTATTGAGCATAGTTTTACTCATGTGTGATATGTGTCTTTGTAGCATATCCTTGAGGCAAATGGGCCATACTTTGCAAAAAAGGAAAGCATCAGAATTTGGTCCACACAAGGGATGGAAAATTCACATTGGATACTGTGTGGTGCATACCAAAGAAAAACTGATCATGGTGGATGGGTGAATGGTAGCAATCCAATGATCCAATTGCTATCTTGGTGGTATAGGATTATAGTAGCGGATAAAGCTAAACTCTCACAAAAGAGAGCAAATGAAAGTGTTGATGAATTGGCTGCACACATGATGGAATCACGTTGTGTCACTAAAAGAGTGCGTTATGAAGCCTCAAGTGCCAAAGAAAACCATGCCAAGTGGCTAGAAATAAGGCTTCGACAAGGCAAAAAATGGATTCGAAGAGAGCTAAGATAGTAAGATGAACAATGTGTTCAGTGTGAATGCAATTCATAGTTTAAGAGAGAAAGAGAGTGTGTGCTTCTATGTGAATGAGTCTTACCATTTAGGGTTATATAAAAGAGGGTTTCACTTTCTATCTTATTCATTGAGTTCTCACATCTCTTGTGCAGGAAAAATGGCTAGGTCTAAGGTAGTTGCAAATAATCTTTTGCTTAGAGCTCCATATCCTGTTCAGTCCCTTGGAGCATCTATTAACTTAGATGCACCACCTTCTCAACCTAACCCACCTTCCTCAAGCCGCCCTCACAAGGGTCCTCCTCAGCATCCCCACAAAAAACGCAAGTGGAAGCCAAGTATAATGGCCTTGAGAGAAATTAGTAGGTATCAATGCTCTTTTGATCTCATCATTCTGAAGGCGAGCTTTTCGAGACTTGTTTGCGAGATTGTGCAAGACCTCTACTATACAGAAAGCAGGAGGTGGTTTTTGGCACAAGGTCATGATAGACCTGATTGCTTCATAAAAGAATGTCTCCATGCTCTATAGTGTGCTGTAGCAGCCCTTCTAGTTGACTTGATGATTGATGCTCATCATTGTGCAATATATGCGAAGCACATCAGTGTAACTCCCAAGGACTTCCAACTTGTAAGAAATCTTCAAGCAATGAAGAATGCATTTGTTTCAATGGAATGAAGACAGTTTGTAATGTTATCTTTTCTGGCATAGTGTTATGATGGGACCTAAAATGGGCCGGCACTGGCTATGGCACTAGCTGGACCTCTATCATGCGCTCAACAGCCCCACGGCCTCGCGGCCAGGAGCGTCAATCCAATGCTAAAGGACAAACTTTCCCTAAAGCTTAATTCATGTGTTTATAGTTCATAGTCCAACGTTTTCCTAAAACTCCTCAAAGGGAGAATCCTTATACATTGGCAATGGCATGATCACACACATATGGGAGGCACTCCACCGACTAATAGTCGGAGCCCCACTGCAGCTTTCCTACATTGCAGGGATTGGCCCTTTGATGCGCTGCTAAACATATAACACAAACGAGCACAAACTCCTCTCTTTTATATTTCTCGTATTTCCAGGAGATATACCATGCTTCCTCACTTCACAGTCCCTTATGAAACCGACCCTCTACCCTACGGCAAGGGATAACCTCACGCTCTCAATCGTGGGTCAAAGTTAAAAAAAAAACAATTGCTATGCAGTCCAGGAGATTTTCCTTCGATACCATGAACCATGTATAGTGCATAATGTGAATGGTTTAGTGCACAAACAATAGAAAATCAACATTGTGCTTAGTGCAAAAGCATTCTTTTAATGATTTTGACTATCGCTCGTATGTGGCGTTGCATGAACCTAGCACCAAGGAGACCTCGTGCTACTAGGTTCTTAATTTTTAATTATCGACCAACCTAAATGGTATGCATAAAAACCAATAAGCTTTTCCTCATTTCATTCAGCATTTGAACACCTGGTATACACTCTACCCCCTCACCTATTTAGATTGTGCATTATTGATCGGTTTAGGGTTCATTTCCATGTTTTTGTTGTATAAAAAGCAATAGAAACTCACTAAAACATAAAGGTAGGGATGAATTGAGGCTAAACCTCATACTTCAAATCCCCCATACATACACAAATATGAATCTTATTTTTCCTTAATTTTCGACACTCAAAATCTATTTTTTCCTTATTTTTTTCCAGTTTTTCCTATTTTATTGTATTTTTTTCAATATTAAATAACTGAAAATGCAAAATGAGTTGTGGGCTATGGCCCTTAGGTTCATTTGCAACAAAAACACAAATTTAGTTGGTGTGTCTTATTATATTTTCCATTTATATATCAAAAACACCCAATTTTTCCCTATTTTGCGTGTTTTACGGGTTTTACACCATTAATTTCAATCACAACACTTATGATTTTCTGATTTTTTGAGCATAAATTGATCAAAATCATAGCAAATAACATTATGATGCATAATCATCCCATGGGAACAAATATTCATGAAGCAAATTGCATAAAACATCATTTTCCTTTGTAAAAATGAAATTACCGTTCTTTGCGGGTTGCGGGTTTTTATTTGCCATGTCTCGGGACTAATTTCCAGCAGCCATTAATGCTCTTGACAGTCCACAATCAGCAATCTTCATTCCTCTTGAACCACGGAGCAATCCGGTCTTCATTGACAAGCATTCGTCATCCATTCTTCTTCTTCTTCTTCACCATATGAATCTGCCCTTAGGGGAGAGAGAGGGAGGAGAGAGAAAGACTAGATTTCTATTTCTTCATTTCCATAGCCATTTTGCAGGCGAAGACAGGCAATAAGACCAACCAAGAGAGGGAAGATCAGCCCCATGATTGGTTGTATGGGTTGCTTTCAGCCTGCATACTCCATCTCCATCGTGAGAGGGTGCAAAAAACGGCCGCCATATTGCTCCACGTTTTTCTTCATCCCTGATTCTCTCTCTACGTTTTTTGCTTCATAAGGTGCATAAAATTTTAGAGAGGGGGTCCAAACTCAAAAGGCATACCCAATTTTGGTCTCCCAAGTGTCCACCTTTTCATATCTTGACTATTTTGTGGCCATTTCCCCGTCCTGGCTCCAATTCGAGCTCTGAAAAATCTTGGGCGTCTGGCTTGACATCCTGCATTGGTCCGTAACTCCTGACAACCCGCACAGCAGTCTGAAAAATTATCAAAAATCAACAAGTGTCGCTTCGGCGCCTTTAAAGCACTTTGACGCTTGTCGAGCCGCCACCTTTGACGTTGAATATTTTTCCCTTGATATTTGTAATTTTTAGCTATTTTTAAGCACTTCTTGGCATCAAAATTCTGCTCTTATTGACGACCACGGGATAGGGCGACTCAGTCTGTCAAATCCCACAATAAATTTGCACTAAACAACCAAAGGAAGCATCAAGCTGATACAAAATAGATACATATTAAACACAGCACAATGCTCACCCTACCCCCTGACAGAACCAAGGCATGACATCCACAAGGAGTAGGCCTAGCATAATCTGATAAAAGGTCCAAAGCTGGTCACTAACCAACCACTCCAACACGGCCAAACTAAAAAGAACTATCAAAGGGGTTTCCCTAAGCGGTGGTCTGATTGCCTACCAAACTAAGGACAACACAACTAGGAGCTCCTACTAGGCGAGGACTCCTATATCCTAATCAAGAAGTATTTTCTTATAGCACATTTTTTCTTTTAGGGTTTTTATTTTATTGACATACTCGGGCATGTAAAAAGGAGGGAGCTGAGCATACTGACCCAAGGAGAACAGGGTATCGGCCTCAGGTCCTGTCTTAGTACCCAAGAACCTACCAAGCCCTCGCAAGGCGACACTTAATCTTTTTCTAACGCTCACTTTTATTTTCACTCCAACCTTCTTTAGTTTCTTCTTTTCCAACAAGATGCCACCCCTAGGAAGACAAGGCATCGGCCTCGGGTCTGACTCCTCCCCAGGAACCTACCAAGCCCTCACTAGGCGATGATCAACTGCTCATAAATTTTTCTTTATTTCCTTTTCAATTTTTATAGGGGTTAGAACCCCTTTTTACACACCTCTGTATATATTTATTGTCTTTAAGATATTCAAGGTTTCTTTTTCTTTATCATTTTTTTTTCCTTTGACAGGCTTCTCTAACTACCTCACAGCTAACAAGAACTCCTAAAATAGCTGCCTAACAGGCTAGTAGAATAGGGCCACTAGGACTTCCGTCTAAAACAGGTCTTTTGATGCTTAGCAATGTCTTTACAGGAGGCAACGACTTCTCAAACCTCCCTCAGACATACTTAACCTAAACCTGGGACTTCATGCCTTGGACGCCGGTTCCCAATAAGAAACGAAAAACTCCTTAACATAAAACCATAGTACTCACAAAGGAGAGATATCACCTGGATAGGGCCACGAGAAGCTTCCACGCAACAAAAGGCTCCTTCCAAGCTCTTCTTCCAACCTGTCTAGCACAAAACTAAAACAAGAAACCATTAACCGTACCTACGCTAAACAGACAACTGGTCCTCTTGGCCTAATGAAATAAAACACCTCACTACAAAACTTAATCGGCCCTCTTGGCCTAATGAGATCTGGACGTAATATCCAAAGCAGCTAGCCTTCCTAGCTTAAAACTAGATAGGTCATTTTACTCCACGTAATACTGATGTCCTTGGCATATACATCACACCCTCTCAGACTACCCAGGGTGCCAAAGATAGCATATCATAGGTCAACTAGCCCCATGCTACTCATGTGAGTTAGCTAAAAGCTTGATCTTGTATGATTTTTTTTTTCTTATAATCTCCTGGTTTTGTAGAGCTACAAGTCCAAGCCTTTCCACAAATAACTCATCAATAAGACTGATCCCTTCTTGGGCACTATGAGCTGAATGAACAACCTTAGTGGGCTCGCATGTCCCACATTTACTGTAATCTGAATAAACTGGTCATTCAAGCGGCTGAGTGGCTCCTTTGGGAGAAAGAATCATAGTTTTGTACTCATTCGAACCTCCCCTATTTAGGTTTTCACATAAATTAGTGTTGCGACCCAAACTAGGTAGAACTTCAAGCCTAAGCACATCACATGGGTGTATCCCAAGGCAATGTATATGGTCAGATGTATATCCAATCTTACCCTCTTGGGGGTTCGACAAAATATATCCAGATGGGATCCTTGGCCTTGCATCCGACACTCCTGCCATACTTTTGGAGATTTTGGGTCTCCAAACCCATCTCACATTTCCCTTAATATTCTTGCATTCCCTCAATTTGTTGCACTATTCTGACGAACTCAATGCAAACTTATCCCTATGGCCAAATGGCCTCACATCCTTATGACCTTTGTGAAGCATAGGTGGACTTTTAGCACTTTGCATCCTCTTTACAAAATATGTTTTTACTTGCTTACGTCCATACTGCAAATTTTTTTCCATAAGAACCATGCTTTCACTGAAGGGAACAACATCCACCCGGAAGCATGATTCCGACCAAAGGTCTCTCAAGAGCCTTACTAGCAACAAAGTTAGAACCACACACAGAATGCTTATCAACACTCATAGGCCCATTGGTTCTATCCATGTTGCCATCACAACTACCTCTCGTAGAAGTGTTGCAAGCCCTAATGGGACTTACATGGCTTGGCACCTGTTCACTGAGAGGCATATTATTACTACTCATAGGATGACCATTTTGTGCTTTGAGATTTTGGCCACCAAGGTTCCCCTCATAGGTTGCCTCGGTATCAACAAGCGAGCTGTCTTCTTGCGGAAATGGTTGGAAGCTAGGATGCACTTGTACTGACCGGGGAAAACTCCAAAAGTTTTCCCAACATCTCTAAATATGACCCTCATAATCAATGGCTTGCATTTTTCCCTTAACGACTTAGGATTCCGCAGTCCCACTTGGATTTGCATATTAATCTCTAAGCCATTCAAAAAGAGCTCACATAGCACATCATTTGGTAGTGCACTGGCTCTTCTTGGCCAAAGCCTAAGAGTACTATCAAAGGCTCTAGCATACTCTTTAACAGAAAGATAAGACTCTTGTCTAAACTGCATAAGCTGCCCTAAGACTTGAATCATAGGGAGCTTCTTTTCATACTCATCTAGAAATCTATCACAAGACTCCTCAAATGATTTGATTGACCCTCTTGGGAGGCTCCAGTACCATTTCCTTGTCTCTCCCTTTAGGGTACTTGGGAATACGAGCATCCGATGTATATCATCGAACCCACTTGCAATGCAAGTTAGGTCATATTCTCTTAAATGAATCATTGGATCCTCATCTGGCAATAGATAAAACACTGGGAGATCCCTATAAAGAGGAGGACATTTAGTTCTTCCTTTTGGGATCAACACTGGGTCATTAAAATCTTCATATTCACCATGATCTGGGTCCAGCCTCTTAGGATATTTAACCTCTTCCATCCCCGCCCTTTCCGGTGTAGGGGGGTTAATATCCTCATTGACATCCCTTTCTGTCAACTCACTGAGTGGTCTTGGGAGTCCTATAAGTTTCAACATGTCATTTTGATCCCCTCTTAGAGGGTCTTCCATACCTTTCCCTTTAAAAGGAAAGTCCATAACGGTTTTATATAAGAGCTTTTGGTCCTTATCTAAAGTAGATTTATCATTACCACTTCTTAAAACTTCAGAACCGTGCCTTTTAAGGAACGGTTTTCCCTTGATAGCTAGGGCTTCTAACATCCTTGTGATGCCTACTATGTCGTCATGGTGGCCCATTACACGGGATGTTTCAACCACAAGCATATTCCATCGTATATCAGCACTTTCCCATGGCATCATGGCTTTAGTATGATAACTTGTTGATGCCATAACTACCCTAGTTTCCAACATGCTTGTTTCATGCCCTCTAGGTTGATGGATGGTTAAACATGATTTCTCTTGGGTAGAGACCACACCAAGGCGAACCTCGACCCATGCCATCGTATTAGAGGATGGGGTAACCACTAATGGGCTACTCTTTTCATCACATAAATGATCTTCTGTAGAGGTCTTATACTCTACATAACTAACTAAGTCCATTAGTAAGTTTTGTACAGGGAAAGCTAAGTTTTTCCATCCTTGAACAAACCCCATTTTATGGGTAATTTAGGGTCCCTTGAAACCCTAGATTCAAAAACCGGCACTGGCTATGGCACTAGCTGGACCTCTATCATGCGCTTAACAACCCCACGGCCTCGCGGCTAGGAGCGTCAATCCAATGCTAAAGGACAAACTTTCCCTAAAGCTTAATTCATGCGTTTATAGTTCATAGTCCAACGTTTTCCTAAAACTCCTCAAAGGGAGAACCCTTATACATTGGCAATGGCATGATCACACACATATGGGAGGCACTCCACCGACTAATAGTCGGAGCCCCACTGCAGCTCTCCTACATCGCAAGGATTGGCCCTTTGATGCGCTGCTAAACATATAACACAAACGAGCACAAACTCCTCTCTTTTATATTTCTCGTATTTCCAGGAGATATACCATGCTTCCTCACTTCACAGTCCCTTATGAAACCGACCCTCTACCCTACGGCAAGGGATAACCTCACACTCTCAATCGTGGGTCAAAGTTCTAAAAAAACAATTGCTATGCAGTCCAGGAGATTTTCCTTCGATACCATGAACCATGCATAGTGCATAATGTGAATGGTTTAGTGCACAAACAATAGAAAATCAACATTGTGCTTAGTGCAAAAGCATTCTTTTAATGATTTTGACTATCGCTCGTATGTGGCGTTGCATGAATCTAGCACCAAGGAGACCTCGTGCTACTAGGTTCTTAATTTTTAATTATCGACCAACCTAAATGGTATGCACAAAAACCAGCAAGCTTTTCCTCATTTCATTTAGCATTTGAACACCTGGTATACACTCTACCCCCTCACCTGTTTAGATTGTGCATTATTGATCGGTTTAGGATTCATTTCCATGTTTTTGTTGTACGAAAAGCAATAGAAACTCACTAAAACACAAAGGTAGTGATGAATTGAGGCTAAACCTCATACTTCAGACCCCCCATACATACACAAATATGAATCTTTTTTTTTCTTAATTTTTGGCACTCAAAATCTATTTTTTCCTTTTTTTTTCTATTTTTCTTGTATTTTTTTCAGTATTAAATAACTGAAAATGCAAAACGAGTTGTGGACTATGGCCCTTAGGTTTATTTGCAACAAAAACACAAATTTAGTTGGTGTGTCTTATTATATTTTTCATTTTTATATAAAAAACACCCAATTTTCCCCTATTTCGTGTGTTTTACGGATTTTACACTATTAATTTCAATCACAACACTTATGATTTTTTTATTTTTTGAGCATAAACTGATCAAAATCATAGCAAACAACATTATGATGCATAATCATCCCATGGGAACAAATATTCATGAAGCAAATTGCATAAAACATCAATTTCCTTTGTAAAAATGAAATTACCGTTCTTTCCGGGTTGTGGGTTTTTATTTGCCATGTCTCGGGATTGATTTCCAGTAGCCATTAATGCTCATGACAGTCCACAATCAGCAATTTTCATTCCTCTTGAACCACGGAGCAATCCGGTCTTCATTGGACAAGCATCCGTCATCCATTCTTCTTCTTCTTCTTCACTAGATGAATTTGCCCTTAGGGGAGAGGGAGGGAGGAGAGAGAAATACTAGTTTTCCATTTCTTCATTCCCACAGCCATTTCACCGGCGAAGACAGGCGATAAGACCAGCCAAGAGAGGGAAGATCAGCCCCATGATCGGTTGTATGGGTTGCTTTCAGCCTACATACTCCATCTCCATCATGAGAGGGCGCAAAAAACGGCCGCCATGTTGCTCCACGTTTTTTCTTCATCTTTTTTGCTTCATAAGGTGCATAAAATTTTAGAGAGGGGGTCCAAACTCAAAAGGCATGCCCAATTTCGGCCTCCCAAGTGTCCACCTTTTCATATCTTGACCATTTTGTGGCCATTTTCCCGTCCTGGCTCCAATTCGAGCTCTGAAAAATCCTGGGTGTCCGGCTTGACATCCTGCATTGGTCGGTAACTCCTGACAACCCACACAGTAGTCTAAAAAATTATCAAAAATCAACAAGTGTCGCTCGGGTGCCTTTAAAGCACTTTGACGCTTAAAGCCGCCGCCTTCGACGTTGAAGCTATTTTTAAGCACTTCTTGGTATCAAAATTCCGCTCTCATGTTATCCTCGTGCATTGGACATATCCCAGTGCGAAACTATTGTATGCACTCTTAAAATATGAATCAAAATTTTACACTTCTCCTTCGTTCTCAACTTTGACTGTGCATCTTCACTGTATTTTCAATTATTGCTTACAGTTTTTGTTAGCACTATCAATTTCAATAGGAAAAACATGCAAAAATTTTCCATTTCTTGTTGCAGACTTTACTCCTGATGCCTCTGTAAAGTCTATGTGGTGTGAAGTTTCTAAGGCCTAGTAGTCGCGATGTTGATTTCTCAATTATCAATCCATCCATAATTTTGGTGTGGGATAAATTTTAAAATACTAAACTGTACCATAATGCGACGAAACCTCACAGTGCACTCATTAAGCGGCCAAGAGCCCTTAAAAAAAAAAACATGCAAACCCTTGGTCCAAATTTTGGCGTTTGGAGTCACTTTCCTATCATTTGGTCTCTTGGCCACCTAACGAGTGTGTGTATGAAGTTTCATCGCGTTTCAATAAAAGGTTATGGACTTACGATCGCACGATGGACAATGTGTATAAAGTTGCATTAACCCAATTTTGGGGTTTAAATGGGTTGAAAGTTCATTCTTCTTCTCATTTTTACATCTTGCTTTTTTTGCTTCCTCCATTTTCACATCCCCAACCTCTGTCTCTTCTCCGTCTTGCCCTTCTCGAGCTTGCATGGCACACACCAAGCAAGCATGTTGCCTTTCAGACCTGGGAAGACCTCATGTCAAGGCCCGCCAGTTGGAGCACAAGATGGAGCCTCCTCTAGTGTAGCAACAGGTGCCCTTCGAGAGATATTGCCCTTCGAGAGATAAGGAGAATCCAATGCGGATATGAGCTTCTCATCCCAAAAAGTTCTTTTCATAAGGTTATTCAGGAAGTCATGCAAGACTTGGAGCCGAAAGGGATGGGAAGATTTTGGGCGCAAGTGCAGGATGGCCCACCAGCAAGAAGGTGGACTGCTGCAGTTATGGAGGCCCTACAAACAGCTCTACAGAGGGGTTTCTCATCGACTTGTTCCATGATACATAGCTTGCAACCATCCATGCAAATCGTGTTACAATATCAGAGATAAAGACATGAAGTTTATCATTCAACTTCGACACGGCAAGGGGACTCCGTGCCATAGGTTACTAGATTAATGATGCAAGATTTTATGATGAGTGTTATAGCACCATAGCATCTTGGAAGGCCAAAAAATTTTGTATACTCTGTCACATTGGAATATTTATTTATATATAAATAATATCTCATGAGATGTGTATTGAATTCAAATAATGGAGTAAAGTTGTTTAGTTTTGTTTCTTGAAACACACGACTCTTAATTTTTGTTTAACGTACGAATACATCAAAAGTAGTAATATGTACGAATACAAGTTACATTATTGCTTATGCACAATCACGAGTGTAGTACTATGTGTTGAATTATGTTACTGTATGCGAATGCATCATTCACGTACTACACATTATCGTCACACTTACACAATCACAAGTGTAGTACTACGTGTTGAATACAAGTGTAGTACTACACGTTGAATTATGTTAATATAATTCATGTACCACACATTATCGTCACACTTATACGAACCACACATTTATTTAATAAATATTTATTTATAGGGACAAAGTAAAATATCTTATATTCATCAAGAAAATTGCATGTGATGGTTGCTAGTGATGGTAGATACAAAAAGCTGATAGCCAACAAGAACTCTCAATTATTCCTTGGCTTTTTCATTGGTGGAGAGGAGAAGCCAGCTTTCAATGAAAATATAAGTTCCTTCTTTGCTTCAAAAATGATGCACTCCCCCTTTAGCTCTTTCTCCAGGGGAGAAGCAGATCTGACACTTTAGCAAGGTCACCTAATGTAGCAAGCATACACATTGCTCCACCACACGTTTGGTCAAACAAGTAAAGAAGCTTTGACCACTTGATTAGAACCACCTTCTCCAAGCTAGATGTCATATGTATCGCTGAAAAGGTCAAAACTTAGTCAAAACTTGAATTTTCATGATTATTTCTTGCTCTCCTGGTGAGCACTTCTTATGGAAGACCACCAAGTCTGCAACAAGGTTGCCAATGTACTCCTTCAGAGCTAAATCCTTCCGTCGATCCTCATGTCGAGCTCGTCCATGCCTTGATGCAAACTCATCTATATATAGTATATCCTGAAGGACAAAGTCAAATCAAACAATATATTTAGCGACTAACCTAGGGTTATCACAAAGTGATGAAACTTGACGGTAGGGTGCGTCAGGTATCCCAGAGTCCATCGGTGAAACCTTGGCAAAAAATGATACCTGCAGCTGCTAGCGTCTGGGGCCACTTTCTGATGCTTGGAGCTGCCCTGTTCAAAGTTTGGTATTTGGAGCCACTTTTTGGGTCAGAAAGTGGCCCTAGACACCAGAGGGTAGTTGCAAACACCATTTTTTTACCAATATTTCATTGGTGGACTCCGGGGGACCCTACGCACCCTACGGTTAAGTTTCATCACATAAAAATATATGGTAGTTAGAAATCTCACCTTCTCCAAATCATTTTGTATATTCATTTCCTCGTGTGTCAGTGAGGCATCTCTTTGGGCAAAGGGATCTACAAACTCCTTAGTAGGAAACTGGGGCCTTGGTCCCAACAAATCATATTGTAGTGCTTCAAATTCAGCATCTGGCACAAGGTAATCTTCTTCAACCAAGGTAATATGCTCTTGTGTTGCTATGATGGCACTCACCGTATCTAAGGTTGTGCCATCATATATTCCAATCTCTACCATCATCGAATGCACATCCATGTAATCATAATCGATCAGGTCTTCCATTGAATCTCTAACTAGGATGGAAAACAACTCTTCTTTCTTCATTTCCAAGTACTGCAACACATTTGATAGAAGCAAGTATTGTGCATCCTCGAGGAAGTTACTATATGTATATCCTCTACATCATGTGCGTTCAAGACCTATTTATAAATATCCTTATCTGTGAATTTTTCCTCAATAAAACGTAACTCTTTTTTTTTTCTATTCAATTTGTAGATAGCCACTTTATATTACACCCTTTTGTATGTAAAAAATATAAAAATGATATTTTAAAAATACATTATTTTGAACCCACATGATGCATACATATATTCATGAGTAACTTACTCGAGTGTACCCCATGTAATTCAATGGGTGTTAAGGAGGTAAGGTTGGGTTTGTCGACTTGTGGATGTTCTGAAGAAGATGGCACCATGAGAGATAACCCTTGCTCTACCACCACCTGATGTTTCTCTTCAACATTTATGAGCTCTTCAATCCGTTCTTCTCCCCTGTATGTGATAGCAATAACTTATAGAGTTGTATCTTCATTGCTCTCCTCCTCTAGGGGTGTATCCAATGCGAGGTAAATTGCCAATGTGCAATCACACTCCACAAGATCGAAAGGTGATGTACCTAGTGCACTGCCCATGGGAACATTGCATACTCTGTGCGAATGATTCACATGGGCAAGACACCTATTCACCACTTTTTGGTGATTCTTTCTTGCTTGAAATACCATGAGATGTTCTAGAGGCACCTAAGTCATGTCAAATCCCTCGATGGAGTATGTGCAGGTAGCAATGGTGCTCACAAAGTCTTCCAAAACCTGAAGGGGGAGATCCAGTGATGAGAGCACGCTTTCAAGGTTAAAGTTCTTAGAGAAAACTTAGAATATCTCATCACCCTGGTTGGCAAAGATAGTCTCGTGGATCCACTCATCAAAGTGTGCGCGAGCATCCATCATAGCAGGTAGGAGGGATGGGGTGGATATAAAGAGATGAAGAGAGAAAGTGTAAAATGAAACAATGAAACAAGAACTAAACTAGTTCTACCTTAAAAACCTTAAGTTTTAAACCATTAAGGGCTGTTCACATACGATATTTAGTTATGGGTTTACTTACTTCTTTGTAAAGTTTACATGCCTATGTAAATTTGTTGATGTGAAAAGTGTATAACAAGTGTATGCTTTTGCATAAATACCATAATTTTTAAATATTGCAAGTTTGCAAAGTGACAATATTCTATTGGCTAAAAAAATCCAAAAATTTATAGGTGTTGGATATTACAACTTGTGGTGTTGGGATTTTTAGGGAGACTCTACAATTTCTAAAATATGTGGAGCCACACACTTTCCACTGGTAATAGTATCCTCAGCTCGGCTTTGAATTTTCTTGCCATCTAGTCTAAAATAGAAGCTAACAGGTGGATTCTACATTGACATTATAATTTCCTGGAGTATTATACTCAAGGGCCAATCATCCTCCATTTGCAACACTTAGGGCTTGCGGTCCTCACAAATGACAATAACATCCACATCTGCACTTTTACGCATGTCTTGATCAAGGCACAACCATTTACCCTTGAGCATCCTCCATCTACGATACTTGAACACTAGGCATAAAGTTTGTCATGTGAAAAAGTACATTCTGATTCATCCCAAAGTAAGATAATAGTCAACTAAGAGAGAAAAATTTTACCTAAAATCCATGTCCCTTGTTGTGACTCGACACTCCACTATGTCCAGACTATGAGTTATTTTTTATGTCCAAGTTTTGCCTAGAATCCTTGTTACGTAATCCTCTGATGCACTTTTTATGATGTATGTGCATTTGGTACGTCTCAAACCCTTACATTCCTTGAACATGTGTGCAAAAATTGCAATCAGTATGAACCAGCTTAGATATACATTCTTTGAGCCAGTGCTTGGCTTCATAAAATTCAATGTCTACTAAAATTTTTGTGCTACACATGTGCAAAATGTCACTACTACTACACAATGATCATTCTATGCTATTGAGCTTTGATATGTGCATAGACTCAAGGGTTCCATATTCTCGACTCCCCTTGGGCAATATGTACTTGGAGTCATAGAAAAAAACAAGGTCCTTTGTGAGTTGCTTAGTTGTACACCCCTCAAAGAGCAATGATCTACCAATTTCGAGGTGGTAACACTTAAAAGAACTAGTGAAACTCAACATTTTGCCACTCATAGCAATCAGAAGGGTATAGTTCTGTAAATACAAGACAAGTTGTTACATAGGTATTATGAAATTTATCATTCTCAATGAGTTGCAAGTACTTACTTTTTGCAATGTTTCGTTGAAAGGGCATAGTGGGCACAATATGTATTTGTTTTTTCATGAATACATGTTGTAAAAATACCTCTGTTACAAGGTCAAAATCAACATTCCTTTGATTGAGAGAAAATTTTACCCTTTTAGTGCTTTGATACATCTGCAATTGCAGATGCTTTTACCTTGAAAGCTCCCTTCATACTTGGATGCATATGTATCCAAGACGAGCAATGATACCTATCAGTGATCCAATTCCCTTCTTCATCTTTTCTGTTACGTACTTCTATCGAGAGAATGCTTGTTCTTCTCTCAGGCATTATAATCTATGCATTAGATGTAAAGAAGTATTTATTAACCCCTAAATAATAAGCATTTTAAGTCTATCTAGTAATCACCAATATGCCATACAAATCAACATGGCATTAAGAGATGTTTATACTTTTGTAAACAGACATAAACATCGATATTGAAACACAATGTGGATATATACATCAACACAAAGTATAGATTCAATTTTAAGGCATCACTTTAATCATACCATTTACATGAAATATAATGAAAAGAATAGCACAAGAATACTTAGAGAATTTTGCCAAAATAAATTTTATTATAATGAAGAGGAGTCTGATTTGACTCAATACATTGTATGAAATGTGGGTATTATAGAGTAGTTTTTACAAGGATAGCAACCACATGGCATGCGAATCTTAATAGGCACATTAGATTGACACTTCAGATATTCTAAGACTCAACACATTGTATGTTATATGGATGATATGATACAAGAGTTTCATGGATCCTTGCCAATTGGCATGGAGATCCAAATGGACACATAGGACCAACAAAGCAGAGGATTTTTGAACCATCGACTTTCAACAGATCCATATCATCCAGCACAAAGGAATCACTCACCACATCAAAATAGTCGATCGAGAATTATATGCTTCACCTAAAACTTGTACAATACTTGCATGTACAAAAAATACCTGCATAAATCCCTTTTAACAAAAATATTTGCATGAATCCCTTTTAGTAAAAAATATCTAGATAAATGCATGAATAGAAGCAATAGAAAGCTGGGCCAATTTACCTATAAGCTGATCTACTGAATATAAGATTGAATCGTTGCTAATCAAAACCCATTGCAAATGATGGACATAAGAAAACATCAATCCCATCAAACATAAAAGTCACTAATTAAATGAATAAATTTTGGCACCACAAAATAATATGGTAGATTTACGTGTAAATTGAGCTACAGAATCTCTACTCTACCTTGTGTTAAGTGCTACAACAATAATTGATCCTTAAGTTAGAACTAGCATCAAACCCTATTGTAAAGATAGTAGAAAAGGGATAATGCAAAGAGGAATAAAGAGAGAGTGTGTGAGTACACATGAGAGAGAAATAAATGAGCACCTATCCAATCTTGCCCAAATTGATCTCTGCAAAAGACAATAGTAAGAGTTAGTATTTACATGAAGGTATACTGAAAAAACAGTAGAAAAGAGGAAACATAGAGAGAGAAAGAGAGAGGGAGAGATAGATGAGTACTTATGCAATGTCACCCAAAATTATCTTTGCAAAAAAAAAAACAAGGGTTAGAACTAACATTATGTTGTATTGAAAAGATATCAGCAAAAAAAAAAACAAACAGAGAGAGAGATTAACACCTTTGCCTCTTGCTCCAAATAAACTCTACAAGAAAACAACAATTAGAACCAATGTCAAATTCTATTGAAAAAACAACATAAAAGAGAAACAGCACATGGAGAGAGGGGGAAAGAAGAGAGAGAGAGAGAGAGAGAGAGAGAGAGAGAGAGAGAGAGAGAGAGAGAGAGAGAGAGAGAGAGAGAGAGAGAGAGAGAGAGAGAGAGAGAGAGAGAGAGAGAGAGAGAGAGAGAGAGAGAGAGAGAGAGAGAGAGAGAGAGAGAGAGAGAGAGATGAGCACCTCTGTCTCCTGCCCCAAACAACCTCTTCAATAAAACAACAATAATAGTAAGAAACGACATCAAACCTTATTGAAAAAATAGCAAACAAGAGAAAATGCAAAGAGAGATGGGCACATGTGTTTTGCCCAAAATCTGGAGTTGCATGGAGAAGAAAGTGCAAAGGTAAGCAGAACGCTCAAAACCCTAAATACTCTCAGCAGGGAGCTTCAATGGAGACA